>NC_046316.1:8585743-8808360 GCF_009819535.1 Lacerta agilis | reverse complement strand
GCATCTTTGACCCGTGCTGGTTTGGTGCCTGGCACATGTACACCCCCTGGACCCCCTGGAAGTGCCCCTTGCCACAGAAATAAAACTTATTTCCTCAGGAGAGAGAATTCAGTGCAGTAGCTCCACACACGCTTCCTAGTGGAGATGAAGCAGACACTTCAACGGTATAGATTTTGGGGTGTCATCAACACATTATTTTAGCAAGTACTTTAGGAATGATAATTTTGATCTGGCCACTCTTTGTTGTATGCTGTGATCTGTGTGATTATAGATTATTCACAGATTCTCATAACTATTTTAAATAAACAAATGTTTGTTTAGTTCAGGAGAAAAAGTAACGTACAGTCTTCGATCACTGGAAAAGAATTGAAGCCAGAATGCCATTATCTCACATTCTTAATGCTTTAACTATACTTAGAACAAAATATATCCAAGCAACAGCGAGAAAATGTGCGTGTGTTTTTAATCTGCCAAAAGTGCCTGGGAGGAAAAAGCTCCTTTTGTGGTGCATGTAAGTGGCTCTCAACATCTCCATTCTAAGTGCTCTCTTTTATTCATTCATTTTGTTGTTGTTTAGTCGTTTAGTCGTGTCCGACTCTTTGTGACCCCATGGACCAGAGCATGCCAGCCACTCCTGTCTTCCACTGCCTCCCGCAGTTTGGTCAGACTCATGTTAGTAGCTTCGAGAACACTGTCCAACCATCTCGTCCTCTGTCGTCCCCTTCTCCTTGTGCCCTCCATCTTTCCCAACATCAGGGTCTTTTCCAGGGAGTCTTCTCTTCTCATGTGGTGGCCAAAGTATTGGAGCCTCAGCTTCAGGATACCCCCCCCCCCCAAAAAAAACCTTAGGTAAAGGTAAAGGGTCCCCTGACCATTAGGTCCAGTCTTGTCCGACTCTGGGGTTGCGGCGCTCATCTCGCATTACTGGCCGAAGGAGCCGGCGTACAGCTTCCGGGTCATGTGGCCAGCATGACTAAGCCGCTTCTGGCGAATCAGAGCAGGGCACGCAAACGCCGTTTACCTTCCCGCCGGAGCGGTACCTATTTATCTACTTGCACTTTGATGTGCTTTCAAACTGCTAGGTGGGCAGGAGCAGGGACCAAGCAACGGGAGATCAACCCGTTGTGGGGATTCGAACTGCCGACCTTCTGATCAGCAAGCCCCAGGCTCTGTGGTTTGACCCACAGCGCCACCCGCTTCTATCAGCTGCCTTACTTGCTATAAAACTAGTGACCCTTTCCCCACAGAAGCAAGAATGCTTGAATCATAGAATAATCTCAGGCAGCTGATCTAAGGTTCAACAGACAATCTATATCTTATCAAAATAAAAAAAAATTCTTTCCAGTAGCACCTTAGAGACCAACTGAGTTTGTTCTTCGTATGAGCTTTCGTGTGCATGCTCAGTTGGTCTCTAAGGTGCCACTGGAAATAATTTTTTTTATTTTGTTTCGACTATGGCAGACCAACATGGCTACCTACCTGTAACTATATCTTATCAGATGGTGTTCAACAGAGTCTCTCATGGGCGTTAACTATGCAAAATAAGTAGCCTGGCCATCGATCGCCAGTTACCAGCAGACCATGCCACACATTTCCCCCAGTAGATCTGCTCCAGAATTGTGCTTTGTGTGCATTTTAATTAAAAGTCACTTTGGAGCCAATCTTGATTGAGGAACTGAGTAGGCCGGCAATAATTTTATTTGTTTAGCTATAAGCAAAAACAAAACAGGAAGCAAAAGAAGCAGAAAGCCAAACAACATTCAGAGTTGACCCACGCATTTAGTTCTTCATTTCCTGGCTGCTGGCGCAAATAAACACATACGCACAAAACTGTTTTTATTATCAGGCAGCAAAAAGCATGCAACTCCATTAGGTGTGACAAATTTCTTCCTGCAGCTACCGGTAAATGGCAACAAGTATTTTCCATGGGGATCTTTATAGAAAGTGGACACTGAGTAATACAGCAGACAATGTTCTCTGTAAGAGTTTCCCAAGGAACACAGAGGTGCTGTTCTAAGGGTAAATTCTTGTAATGCCCACCCAGAAAAGCAGAGGGAATGACATTAAGTCTTAGTTCCGTAGAAGGACATTAAATCTTTGTTCCGCAAAAGCATTCTGATATGTCCTCTCTCCTTCCCAGTGGGGTGGCATTGAGGGAGGGAATCCGGGCCGCCCGGTGACCCGGCTGTGGGCGGAGGAATGCCGTCTGCATCACTGGGACTCCCTGCTGCGTCACACACCCCGGCTGGCCAATCGGGATGGCTGGGGGCGTGGCCGCCTGGCGTTTAAACGGCGGCGTGGCGGGAGGGGGGGCCCACCTCCTTTCACCTCCTCGCCAGCACCAGCCATTTGGTTTGCGCCTACCTTTTAGCAATCGTCACAACTTTGTAAGGTTAGGCATTGGGTAAGCCAACCTAGCAGTTCGAAAGCACGTCAAAGTGCAAGTAGATAAATAGGTACCGCTCCGGCGGGAAGGTCAACGGCGTTTCCGTGCGCTGCTCTGGTTTCGCCAGAAGCGGCTTAGTCATGCTGGCCACATGACCCGGAAGCTGTACGCCGGCTCCCTCGGCCAGTAAAGCGAGATGAGCGACGCAACCCTAGAGTCGTTCGCGACTGGACTTAACTGTCCGGGGTCCTTTACCTTTAAGCCTTGTTTATGGGAAGGGAGATGGTTGCCTCCGCTTGCCGCTTCTCGTTAAGGGTATCCCATTAAAGGGATCCGGGGTGTGTGGTTCCTGTCTGAAGCCTGGGTGTGGGCTAGGGCCATGGCACGACCCCATCAGAGACCCTGGGGGTGCCCCAATTTGATGTATATCACAAGACTCCCCCTATCCGTGGTTTACCCTTATGAAACTCCCTGCAGATGGGCAGGAGTCAGGATATAGTCTGGTTTCATCCAATGCCTAAGCCAAACCGCTCACATCTGTAACCAATAAAGTTGTGACCTATTTTATCCCATTAACCTAAACATTCGTGTCAGTGTGTTTATTATCTAAGGGAACCGCAGGGCCCAGGGCCTCGCCACACAATGGAACTTTATGCAAAGATACAGTCTAGAGAATCCTGAGGCATACCAGTCTTTCCCATTATAGGTAGGTAGCCGTGTTGGTCTGCCATAGTCAAAACAAAATAAAAAATAAAAAAAAAATCCTTCCAATAGCACCTTAGGGACCAACTAAGTTTGTTCTTGGTATGAGCTTCCGTGTGCGGTTTCAACATAGACTGCGTCCCAGTCAATTTGCTATCAAGATCTCTGGAAAGTGTCTATAGAGTGGCTATTCACTTTTGGAATTTTATGGGTGAGCCATAAACTGTAAAAACTAAATGTGCAGATGGCAGAGTTAACTTTCTGCTATGGAAATTTAATAGCCAAACTTGTATTGTAGCCTGAAGTGCTTAAATACAAGGGAACAAGTATGTATAATTGCCGTAATCTCTAGCATAGTTTGTAACCTCTAGCATAGTGAGTACAAATGTCCTAATTTGGAATTTTGTGATCAAAGAGAGCAAGGCGCCTTTGTCAAATTACATAACTTCTGCATACATGTAGCCCCGAAAATTGTCTAGCAGTCGGTAGCAGCCGCTTGCAGTCCCACTGCCTTTCCTCCCAGTCTCCACATTTCTTGCACGTGTTGCTACTGCTGCCAGTTCTTGGGGTTGGGTAGGAGGGGGTTTAGTAGATAGGGCAGGTAGGATGTGGGATGTGATACCTAAGTAGCAGTCAAGTACAACATTCCTTGTTTTCCTAGAGTGGACATGCAAGGGGATGTTTGGTCCAGCCAGTCGAAACTTCCTTGTTCCTCCTGGGCTGGTGGCATACTTCCTTTGCATGTGACTAGAGGTGGGCGTGACCTTACCTGTCCAGGTAACAAAAGGACAAGGCATGCTGCCACACTTTTTGACTTCCTCCGTCGTTGGAGCAGTTTTTAGCTAGAAATGCTTCCAGGCAACAGAGGACACTGGGATTATCTCCATATGGGATAGCTCCACACGTACGGGGCGAGTCCTTTAAAAGAGGCCCTGTGGATACAGAGTACACATGTTCCACATGGCCTCTTTTAAAAGAATCACCCTGTATATACTTTGTAACTAAATCTGCCTTCAGGGATCCAACTGTGAGTAAACTTCTTTTATTGACTTTAAACAAGATTGTGGCGTGTTTATTCTTTTATGAGGGATATGCCAACCTAGCAGTTCGAAAGCACGTCAAAGTGCAAGTAGATAAATAGGTACCACTCCAGTGGGAAGGTAAACGGCGTTTCTGTGCACTGCTCTGGTTCGCCAGAAGCAGCTTTGTCATGCTGGCCACATGACCTGGAAGCTGTACGCTGGCTCCTTCGGCCAATAAAGCGATATGAGCGCCGCAACCCCAGAGTCGTCCACGACTGGAACTTATGGTCAGGCATCCCTTTACCTTTACCTTTAAGGGAACTTACCAGGAACCTAATAGTGAGAGGCTTATACAAGCCTGCAACCAGCTATCTGCTGTGCGTTTAAAAAGGGAATGTAAAACTCTGCTAAGTAAAGGAACGTACTAGCACAAGTTAGGAAGGATATTAATAAACGATATATCCTCTCCTGCTTCCCTGAACATTTCCACATAGGATCCTAGCTCACCAGCTGCAGCAGCATTTCATTTGTTAACAGAGAAATGAACCAGGACGTCTCTTCTGCAAGCGATGTTCATGCTCCTCTTTCTTTATCATTTGCAGGGTTTGCACTTGCCAATCCTAGCTGTTTTTTTCCACTCATTGGCTAAGAGCTCCAAGAGGGCGGTATCACAGGTTTGTTTCTCCAGTGCATGCTGGACTCCCTCCTCCCCCTTCCCAAGGGGTCTCTTCTTCTGTCAGGTGAGCAGCAGTGATAGGTGTACCCTGTCTGCCTCTTTCCCTTTTCTTATCTGGTGGCTGCACTCTGCCCTTTCTCAGAGGCTTCTCTCACAACCATTCCCAACCTCTGCCCTGGTGCTCCTTGTGTGCATCTGAATAAAAAAGGAAGCTCCAGGGCCCACGGAGAAGCAGATGATGGATAGGATTCAAGCAAGATTGGCTGCCAAGAATTGGGTGTGTTTGGGTGGGGGGAGGGAGAGAAATCCCATTTGAAATTATCAAATGCTTTCTGAGCATCAGTCAACATGATAGCATATGCCTGTTTTGAATTGTAAATTAAATGAATCATGTTGATTACTTCCATATATTTGATGTGTGTTTACAGGTGTTTCTTTTTTAATAATTCCTTTCTGGCCATCGTTAATCTATTTACCAATATCAGCCTTTGTGCCAATACAGACATCCAGATCTTGAGATCCTGGTTTAATAAAGCAATAGGCTGTAAGATTTTACCTTAGTGGGGTCTTTATCGTTTCATTTTGTATTACTACCAGTTTGGCTTGTTCCTGTGGGAGATTAGTAGCCAAACCCAACGACTGCATAGTCTTGCTAGTTAGCATGACAAGAGGCTAAGTCCACAGGGTTGTGTTGCTGAAAGGCAGATAGTTAGATCATAAAAATACAATTGGTAGAGAGGGCTCTGTGTGATGTCATTTCCCTTCCTCTCCTGGCAATGGTGCCCACCTGAGAGGTGCTGGAACTGAGTTCTGGCCAGTCAGTTCCAGCTGAAAAAAGCCCAGATTATAGCTATATTCCAGAGTAAGCGGTAACAAGAATTGAGTGTAAAAATTTGGGCTGTTTCCCATTGAGTTGCAATTGCTATTCCTGCTGCCGATATCATATATAAGACCAATCCTTTTGATAATATATTTACATTGGTATCATTAAAAAAAAATCCAGTAACATTAATTTGGGGACACCAAACCATATTTTCTCTAGTAATATTCATCACTTCTGTCGAAATTAAAAAATCTTGCACCAACTGACATTTGCACTATAAATGATAATATGCACCTAGTGTAAAATATGGTCTGAAGCTCAACATCAAAAAAACTAAGATCATGGCCACTGGTCCCATCACCTCCTGGCAAATAGAAGGGGAAGAAATGGAGGCAGTGAGAGATTTCACTTTCTTGGGTTCCATGATCACTGCAGATGGTGACAGCAGTCACGAAATTAGAAGACGCCTGCTTCTTGGGAGAAAAGCAATGACAAACCTAGACAGCATCTTAAAAAGCAAAGACATCACCTTGCCGACAAAGGTCCGTATAGTTAAAGCTATGGTTTTCCCAGTAGTAATGTACGGAAGTGAGAGCTGGACCATCAAGAAGGCTGATCGCCGAAGAATTGATGCATTTGAATTATGGTGCTGGAGGAGACTCTTGAGAGTCCCGTGGACTGCAAGAAGATCAAACCTACCCATTCTGAAGGAAATCAGCCCTGAGTGCTCACTGGAAGGACAGATCCTGAAGTTGAGGCTCCAGTACTTTGGCCACCTCATGAGAAGAGAAGACTCCCTAGAAAAGACCCTGATGTTGGGAAAGATGGAGGGCACAAGGAGAAGGGGACGACAGAGGATGAGATGGTTGGACAGTGTTCTCGAAGCGACTAGCATGAGTTTGGCCAAACTGCGAGAGGCAGTGAAGGATAGGCGTGCCTGGCGTGCTCTGGTCCATGGGGTCACGAAGAGTCGGACACGACTGAACGACTGAACAACAACAAAGTGTATTGCAACCCTTCCAACAATTAGGTGATACAGATGAAAACATTTTTGACATTTGCAAAGGAGTGTGGACAGAAAAGGCCTTCTGCCTGTTTTCTCATTGAAACTCCATCTCCTCTAGAAGCAATGACTAGCATCTTTCATATGTAATTGCTTCCAAAATGCAGAGCATCGGTTCTGTAATTGAGGAGCAAACTACAGCAGCACCTTTATACCTGGGATCCATGAAGCTTTGTTTTGTCACCAGGAGAGCTGAACAACCTCTCACTGTTGAGGAAAGTGATTAATAACCCCTTTCCAGCTTTCAATTAATCCTTTCAATGCTAGTGGAAAATGTGTATGTCACAATCACCATTTTAATTTCATTCACCTAACCACTTCTGCGTATCTTCTTTCATAAAGACTCCCATCTAAAAACTGAGCTATGTTATGTGGCTCAACAGTAAGCAGCAGAAAATACGAATTAAAGCACTGTGGGCATAAAAAGTGCATTCCTTGTAGTTATTAATGGCACATGCATTTTCACATGCATATTTATTTGCAGGCCGCAGCGCATTGCTCTATGCATGGTGCTCCCTACCACAAATGCATGTTTAAAACATGTTCCCCTAATTCTTATGGAGGCAGCATGCCACTTTCTGGAAATAATCTGAATCGTGAGCTTTGGAGAAGTATGCCTATATTAAGGCTGAGCCAAAATGCCTCTTGCGCTTTGGAAATAGGTGGACTGGGAATGGTGTTCCCAATCATGCGCTCAGAGTGTTCTGAGACACAGCCGAGAAATCCCATTGCACAAAGCTTCTTTTGAGTTTCTTGTTACTGCTTCTTACATGCCCTTCAACACACCTTCAACAGACCCTTTTATTTCACTTACCACACCTAATGCTCAGAAGGCAGTTTTCTGGCACCGGCAGATGCGAGCATACAATTCCGTCATTTATTAAAACTTGTATGCCTCCAGCAACCACCTAAACATTTGTAGGATGCTATTATGATAGAGGAAAATGTGAATGACTTGTTGTCTTGTTCAGGACTCCCCCCCCCCCCATCAACTTCACTTACTGCAAAGGAAAAAGAATACACAACAACTCTTTCTTGTTGGAGTTCTCAGTCTCTGAGGGTTTCTCAGCCTCTGACATGATAGCAGCAAGAGAGATTTAATGAATACGCTTTGCTTGATAACTGTACGGTGAGGCATCCGTGTGCAGGAGTCCAGAAGGTACCAAACACACAGGCATGTAGAACTCTCTAACAGCAACAATGCAACAAGTACTAGGTAAGAAGTTATTGCAGAACAGTAGACCCGCTGGACAGTGTTCTTGAAGCGACTAGCATGAGTCTGGCCAAACTGCATGAAGCAGTGAAAGATAAGCGTGCCTGGTGTGCTCTGGTCCATGTGGTCACGAAGAGTTGGACACGACTGAACGACTGAACAACAGCAACAACAGACCCTCTTCAGTAAAATGTCTATATCTGTAAAGGTAAAGGGACCCCTGACCATTAGGTCCAGTCGTGGATGATTCTAGGGTTGCGGCACTCATCTTGCTTTATTGGCTGAGGGAGCTGGTGTACAGCTTCCGGGTCATGTGTCCAGCATGACTAAGCCGCTTCTGGTGAACCAGAGCAGCACATAGAAATGCCGTTTACCTTCCTGCTGGAGCGGTACCTATTTATCAACTTGCACTGGCATGCTTTCAAACTGCTAGGTTGGCAGGAGCAGGGACCGAGCAACAGGAGCTCACCCCGTCATGGGGATTCGAACCGCCAACCTTCTGATCGGCAAGCCCTAGGCTCTGTGGTTTAACCCACAGCGCCACCCGCGTCCCGTCTATATCTGTAACTAGCTTTAAATATCAAATGGCAGGTATTGCGAGGGTTCCACTAGGGAACAAGATCTCGATCATGACAGTGGGAGGAGACTGTGGCCCAGTAATGGAGCTGGTGCTTTTTTTGATGAGATCCTGGCATCTTCATTTAAGGATCTATGATAGCAAGTGATGGGGGAAGAGCTCCCTCAGAGATTTGGGAGGACTGGGCTGGATGGGTCCGTAGCAGTAACTTTGCATTTCTGCTTTTCGACTTGTATTCCTGTATCTCCCCACCTTAGCCAAAGGGATCTTCCCATCTCCACTAAACAGGTGACCTCAAATGAAAGTGTCATGATTTTCTTAACGTGTTGTTCTAAGGCTGGGGTTTTGGCAGGAGTAAGGTTTTGGGGTCAGATTAACTGCAAATGTTCTGCGGTACTCCCCGACGAAATTGCCAGTAAGCACAGTTGTCATTAAAGGGATGCGGGTGGCGCTGTGGGTTAAACCACTGAGCCTAGGGCTTGCTGATCAGAAGGTCGGTGGTTCGAATCCCCGCAACAGGGTGAGCTCCCATTGCTCAGTCCCAACTCCTGTCCACCTAGTATTTCGAAAGCATATCAAAGTGCAAGTAGATAAATAGGTACCGCTAGGTAGTAGATAAACGGCATTTCCATGCACTGCTCTGGTTCGCCAGAAGCAGCTTAGTCATGCTGGCCACATGACCCGGAAGCTGTACGCCGGCTCCCTCGGCCAGTAACGTGAGATGAGCGCCACAACCCCAGAGTCGGCCACAACTGGACCTAATGATCAGGGGTCCCTTTACCTTTACTGTTGCCAATGATGCTACAGACCTTGGCATGACTTTCAAAGCATCTCCAGTTCCACAATGCTCTGTCAGGTGATGCACAAAGACGCCCACAGGCATTCTAGGAGAACATGAGAAACTGGTAATCTTTAATCCCTGCACAATCTTAGATGGCAGGAGGTTGTGACCATTTCAGAAAAAAACCCCAAACCAAAGGTCCTTCAAAGGCTCTGGCACTCAGCTTTTCAGGCGCTACCAGACTTTTAATCAGTCCATATGACTTGTCTTCACAAACACCCAGGAAAATGGCGCACTTCTTGGGAGTGTTTCTCTGTATGTTGGGCCCATCAAACTCCTTCATAATCCCATAAGCAGCCATTTCCCATTCATACATTGCTGCTTACTGTGTGTGAAGAATCCAGGGACACTGGTGTATATCCAGTTTGCCTCCTCTGTGCACCAGTATAATAAAAGAATAACCGATTTGATTTCTCGGTTTATTTTTAAACAGTTCTCAGTCTGTCATCATACAACCACTCTTGAACAGTACCTGAATGGTAACACCATCTTCTAAAATCTTTATTTAGTTCGGAAAGTACAAAGAAGGGTGTCTTAGATGGTATTTGAAGCGTAAAGGCACACATTTAGTAGGCCCACAGCAGCTCAGCCAAAGGGGCAAAAGCAGAACGTGATTCTCTCGGCAAACCTTTCTGAAATGTCTTTGAGACCGTGTACACATTCACAGTTACTCTGCATCCAGCATGCTCCCAGTGCTAGTTTGCGAAGCTTTGTACACATGCTATCAGCCACAATCCATATCTATCCTGTATCGATTCTGTCATTTCTTAGGAAAGACTCTGTTCTGATGTGCTTCCCCCAGAACCAGCTTCAATATGAAGTAAGAAAAGGAACGACCTAACTGCGTTTTACGCTGGTCATGTGTACACAGCCTTTGACACAAATGTTTCCAGAATCTAATATTTCAAGCAGCATGTTGTTAACTGGAGGAGCCTTGTTTGAGCAGAGATTTTACCTTCCTACCTTACTGGAGGCTTGCCTTACCCTCTTTGCTGAGGCTGTTCGCTGTCAGACACACTGACTCCACTTAATAAACTCACTTAAAGCAGAGCTTTCTTAAGTAACAGAGTAAAGTACATCAATTAGTTGCTTCAGCATAAAGGCAAACATACATCTCCTCCATCACTTTCTCTGGCTCACCTAGTCAACAACAAGGAGGCCAAGTCAGTAATTAGTTGGGGAACAAAGAGCCCATTGCTGACCTTGTCTTAAGGCCAGAAACATTGAGGCTCCAAATGACTGCACTGAGAGCAAGTGTGCTCTTCACCACTAATAACAGAGTCATAAACAGCTACTTATGAACAATTTTGGAGCATTATTTTAGGAGACTTCCTTTTCTCATTTGCACCCAGGCCTAAGAGGACCTGTGCTCACGTCACTCGTTGTTCTTGAGCAGGGGTCGGCAACCTAAGGCCCTTGGGCCACAAGCAGCCCACAGGGGCCTGTGGGGATAACCAACTTCTGGGATAAGCCAGTAATTCCCGGAGTGCCTGCTCCCACTGGTTATGATTGGGTCCGTTGGTTATGAAGCTGAAGGTCGGGAGAAGTTGTTTGGAGTTCTGAAGGTTTCTCTGGAGTTACGAAGGTCGTTACGAAGGCTTTTAAGGTTCCAAAGAGGAAAGGATAGGCAGCGAAAAGAACAGCAGAAAGTGTGGCCAAAAATAAGAAGGCGGCCAAATAAAAATAAAGAAATAAAAGACTAAGAGACTGCAGTCAATGGTGGAGTTGCGCTCTCCCGACTACTACTCTGTGCAGCTTGGTTTCTCTTTCGCTTTCTCTCTTGCTTGTCTCGCACGGTTGTTCTCTCTTGGCTTGTCTCGCGCACTCTACACACCGCTACAGAGAGCAGGGGCCATTTATTGATAAACTGAATGACGTCATAGTATTAACATAAACCAATCACAACAGGCAGCAAACCTTGGCCGGATCTCTTTGCCTTCGGTGCATCGCGTGGAAGGCTTTTGTGCTGTGGCAAAGTGCGGGAAGTCCACAAAAATGTATTCCCACAGGGGCCATTTAACTGGCACACAAGTCGCCCCTGAACTGAGTTGCCCGCTTGCTTCCGCGGCGCCAGAAATCGCATCTGTGCAGACACAGATGCCGGAAATTGTGTCTGTGCAGATGCAGACACAGACACAAGACGCAGATGCTGGAAATGGTGGGTGCGCACACTCACATGCATGCGCAATCCAGCCCACAGAGGGATCTCCGCTGGAGTGAACCGGCCCAGGTGAGGTAAACCTTACCGACCCCTGTTCTTCAGAATGCAGAAGGACACGTCTCACACGCACCCTCTTCAAGTGCGAAGGAAGTGGAATTGGACAAATGGCTTTTTCAAAAACCGAGAAGCATGTAGACATGTGCTTCATAGGCAGGCAAAAGAACTACATGGGTAAAATGCCTGGCTTTTGGTCAGTATCATCCACGATGTCAGTGGCAGCAGAACAAAGTTCCCCTTTTATTAAATTGAATGTGCACACCTCCCTATTTCATGTGCAGAGAAAAGAAGGGCAATGCACTCTTCTTGCCTGTCTCTTAACCACTACACCACACAGGTATATACTGTCTCCTCCTTGTAAGAGATGACATCCTAAGCCAGAGGATTTTGAATTCACGGCTCCCTTGAGCAACTCCCTTCTTTCTGCGGCACCCCTGTGGGGCTCAGGAGCCCAGTTATGTCACCCCTTGCCTGCAGAGCTGGCAGCCTCTCACCCTTTCCCGAACACCCTCCCTTGTGGAGTGTTCTCTCAGCCTCTTCTCCTCTCTCCTCTTCTTGGGAGTCTTCTGGGCAGTTGATGCTGCTGCCTCAAGTCTCTCAGCTGCCCCTCCTTGCCCCAAAGAGAGGTGCCTTCTCACACAGCCCCACAGGCCTGGGAAGCACCCCCTGGTCAGCCCCAGAGGCACCATTTGCCTGGGGAGCTTGTAGCCAGGGCTGCTGCAACAAACAGCCACACAAGCCTTTGGGAGGCAGAGACACAAGAGGGCATCAGAGGAGGGAGGGAAAGAAAGAAAGAAAGAAAGAAGGAAGGAAGGAAGGAAGGAAGGAAGGAAGGAAGGAAGAAAGAAAGAAAGAAAGAAAGAGGAACAGAGGCCAGTGTTGCCCGTGGCACCCTTGACCATAAATCAAGGCACCCTAGGATACCATGGCACACTGGTTGAAAACCACTGTCCTAAGCCATTTCTTACAATCAAATATATGTCTGTTAAGACAGAAATACTATCCTCCGTGGTTATGCATACAGTGGTACCTCGGGTTAAGAACTTAATTCGTTCTGGAGGTCCGTTCTTAACCTGAAACTGTTCTTAACCCGAGATACCACTCTAGCTAATGGGGCCTCCCGCTGCCGCCGCGCAATTTCTGTTCTCATCCTGAAGCAAAGTTCTTAACCCGAGGTACTATTTCTGGGTTAGCAGAGTCTGTAACCTGAAGTGTCTGTAACCCGAGGTACCACTGTATTTCAGTTCTTAATGCCTGATTTAAGTATAGTGTCCAGATGTCCAGATCGAGGGAAGTAATAGTCCCTCTCTTGGGCTTCCGGCGAGGACGCCATGCTGGGCGGTCGTGGGTTGCTTCGGTAGCGAGGCGACCCAGGCCAGCCCGGGGGTTGGAGCCCTGCTACCGCACAGCGGGGCTCCGATAAGCCGTGGGAAGAGCGTCCCACGGCTTGGGCTCTCCAGCGAGCCCACTATGGCGCTGAACTCTTCTCCCGATCCCCTTGTAAAAGGGGAAAAGGAGTGAAGAGTCCACAGCGTCGGGCTGTGGAGGCATTGCCCCAACCGGGCGGCGATGCGGCGGCTGCCGCCTGCATGAGCGCGTCGTTCTACCTGTTTTGCATTTAAAAGAAGGAAACTGGAGGCCGTGAGTACGAAGTTAATTGGCTTTAAAATTTATGGCATTTGGCACTCCAGGAGGATCGTAAAAAAGGAGCCCGCTCCTCCTCCCTTTGCTGATCGGAGAAGATAACATTGTTGTGAGCTGCTGCTGCAGTAGTGGATACAAAGTTTCTATGGAACTTTTAACAAGTGAGACTGGTTGAATCCCCGTTGGGGGAATTAAGAGTTCGGAAATATCTCTTTTTGGAAAATGATGGACTGCATTCTTTTTACCCTGACCCGGGGGAAAATGGCGGCTGAAAATTATAGTTGAAGATGGAAAAGTACTGAAACTTGATACCCTATGCCTACTTCTACCATGCTTGGTTTCGTTTTTAAACTGGCGTTAGACTCTGAATTGACTCATGAACAAAGGATTATTCTTTTGAAATTAGAACTGTTAAGCCAGAAATTAATTTTGCTGAACCAGGATCTTGAGGAAAAGTTATATATTACAGGAAAGACCTTTGCTAAATTGGAAAAAAATCTTGCTGGGGAACTTGAGGAAATTTTTGAGAAACAAAGTACAGTGACTGCGCAACTCCAAGAAGCTGAAAGACCCTATTGGTGTGAGAGACCTAGGGTTGGAATACAATTTATATCCAATTTCTGGGGTGGGAGCCCGGAAATGATGGGCAAAAGACTTGTGAAACTACAATTTCAAGATGAATGCAACTGTGAAATGGAGATGCTGGAAGATGAAGATATGAGTTTCCTGGAGCCCCCTGCAAGGATATTTATGGACTGTGTCTGGTCTGTTGGTTTCAAAGGAAAAGAGGACATTCTGGGTAATGTTGTGGTAAAAAGATGGAGAAATGTCGGGGAAGCGACCCCGAGATTGCGAAGGAAAATGGTTAGAAGAGGGATAGGGTGAGATTATTTAAAATATAAACAGGACGGCTCACCATGGTACCCTGAAGTCAGTGTGTTAAGAGTTTAAGATTTTGAACTAGTGAAGAGATATTGGACATGTTTATTAGCAGCAGTTTAAGAAAATAAGATGTAAGATTGGAGCTAAGAAGTAATAGGTTATATCATGAAGTTAAAAATAAAAATTAAGAAGTTTGTTTGTTATTATGAACATTATATGTAATAATTGAACATTAAGAAGTTTGTTTAGATAATTTTGATGATTTTAAATTTATATATGAGAAGTTAGATGTAAGATTGGAGCTAAGAAGTAATAGGTTATATCATGAAGTTAAAAATAAATATTAAGAAGTTTGTTTGTTATTGTGAACATTATATGTAATAATTGAATATTAAGAAGTTTGTTTAGATAATTTTGATGATTCTAAATTTAAAGATGAGAAGTTATCAAAGTGGATTGGAATTGGAAACAAAGGAGAGAGGACGGGGGAAGTCATTTAGTAAGATTTGAAACAAGATTTTTTTTTTTTTAAGATGAATAAGAAATATTGGTGTTTGTTTTGTTGTATTTGTTGTTGTATTGTTGTTTTGTTTTGTTTGTATTATGTGGAAAACTAATAAATTCTTTGTGAAAAAAAAAAAATAGTCCCTCTCTTGTTCTGTTTTGGTCAGACCACACTTGAAATCCTGTGTCCAGTTCTGGGCACCATAGTTTAAGCAGCAGATTGACAGGTTTGAACATGTGCAGAGGAGGGCAACCGAGATGATAAAAGGTCTTGAAACCACCTTATGAAGTTGAGGGAGCTGAGTATGTTTTGCCTGGAGAGGAGGAAACGGAGAGGTGATATGATATCTGAAGGGCTGTCAAATAGAAGATGTGGAAAGCTTGCTTTTGCTGCTGCAAAGGGTAGGACCTGAACCCATGGGTTCAAATTATAAGAAAGGAGTTTCCGATTAAACCTTAGGAAGAACTTTCTGACAGAAACTGCTCAACAGTGGAATGGACTCTTTCAGAAGATGGCGGACCTTCTGTCAGGCATTATTTAGCTGTGATTCCTCCATTGCAAGGAGGTTGGCTTGCATGACTCCATGAGACCTCTCCAACTTCACAATTCTATGACTCTATGATTCCAGCCAGTCCAAACCATGCATGTTGGGTATGGACCAGTGAGGGGGCCTAGCCTGGGGAGAGTCCCAAAGGCCAGACTGGGAGGCCTGGAGGCTCCCAGGTCCCTCAATAGCAGCCAGAGTCGCAAGCCTGGGAGGAGGGGATATCCTTGAGAGATCATTCAAACCAGTCCCCTCCCTCATTACAGTATAGGTGAAACTCGAAAAATTAGAATATTGTGGAAAACCCTTCGAAGACAGAGGTCCTCTGGCTGGGTCGGGACGACATGGGGTTGGGAGGCCAACTCCCATCTCTTGCGGGGGCCCAATTAGTGCCAGCGCCTTCTGTCAAGAGTTTGGGTGTAACCTTCGACGCTTCTCTTTCCATGGAGGCACAGGTTGCAGCCACAGCAAAGGTGGCATTTTCCCATCTCCGCCGTATCAGGCAGTTGGCCCCCTACCTCTCTCGCCCTGATCTGGCCACAGTGATCCATGTGATGGTCACCTCCAGACTTGATTATTGTAACTCGCTCTATGCGGGGCTGCCCCTAAAGCTGACCCAGAAACTCCAGCGGGTGCAGAATGCCGCGGCGAGGCTCCTTACCGGGTCTTTGCCGCGGGACCACATTCATCCAGTGCTTTACCAGCTGCACTGGCTCCCGGTGGAGTACAGGGTCAGGTTTAAGGTGCTGGTTTTGACCTTTAAAGCCCTATGCGGCTTAGGACCCTCATACTTAAGGGACCGCCTCTCCTGGTATGTCCCGTGTAGGACCTTAAGGTCCTCAAATAATAATCTTTTGGAGGTCCCGAGCAACAAAGATGCTAGGTTGGCCTCAACTAGGGCCAGGGCCTTCTCAATATTGGCCCCGACTTGGTGGAACAGTCTATCACAAGAGACCAGGGCCCTGCGGGATTTGGCATCTTTCCGCAGGGCCTGCAAGACGGAGCTGTTCCACCTGGCCTTTGGGTTGGTTTCTGTTTAATATTTATGCTTCATTCTTTTATTGATGGGTTATTTTGAAATTGAGACCGCAGTTTTAATTGAATTTTTAAATTTGTATTTTAATCTGTTATTTTAAATTGATTGTGTTTATGTTTTTTTGCTGTGATTTTAATTGGTGTTAGCCGCCCTGAGCCCGGTTTTTTGGCTGGGAAGGGCGGGGTATAAATAAAAATATTGTTATTATTATTATAATTATTATTATTATTTATGTAAGCAATTGTTTTCATTAGCTATTGGAGTTTAATATATGAGATAGACTCATGACATGCAAAGCGAGATATGTCAAGCCTCTGCTTGTTATAATTGTGATGATTATGGCGTGCAGCTGATGAAAACCCCAAAGTTGAAATCGATTGCCATAATCATCACAATTATAACAAACAAAGGCTTGACATATCTCGCTTTGCATGTCACGAGTCTATCGCATATATTAGTTTCACCTTTTAAGTGGAATTACTGAAAGAAATGAACCTTTCCATGATATTGTAATTTTTCGAGTTTCACCTGTATATGGAGGTGGCTGTTATTTTGTCTGCCGGGGGGGTGGGGGCATTCATTTTAAAACTGAGGACTAGACTAATGCCTTCGTCCCATTTTGCGCACACGGCTTTTATTATCTCTGGAATTGCAAACACGGTTTTTTTCTTTTTTTAGTGGAGGTGGATATCTCCCTCCCTGAGCCCTGCTGGTAAAGTGAATCATCCTAATCCATGGCCTTGACAAGCAGATTAGTTGCATGTAGCTTCTTTTTCAGACTGGAACAGTTGCTCTGTGTACCTGCTCAGGCTTGCATTTTAGTTTCAGATATTGTGAAATCTCCTTAAACCCTGAGAGGGCCTGACTAGGCACCCTCCAAAACCGGCATGATGAATAAGTGAGGGGCGAATCCTCTCGCATGACGTGCCTCTCGTCTTGCATGCTTTTCCAAACAAGAGAGCCCACTCACCCACTCTATCTCTTGGTAGAACGCCTGGTGTCCCAGAAAGTACTCTCTCGCCAAGAGCTTCAACAAGAGCAGCTTCATAGTTCCAGCATCACTATCAATGTCAAATACCAGCAGGGGGTTCGAGTCCTGGGTCCCTTCCTTCCTATCCTTCCTTCCCCCTTAAAAAAACCCCTTATTTTTGTAAGGATAAGTGGTTAAGATAGATGATTATAAGTTAAGAAAAATAGATAAGACTAGATATTTAGATAAGTTTTGGTACAAAATATGAATTGATGCTTTTGAATTATGGTGCTGGAGGAGACCCTTGAGAGTCCCATGGACTGCAAGAAGATCAAACCTATCCATTCTCAAAGAAATCAGCCCTGAGTGCTCACTAGAAGGACAGATCCTGAAGTTGAGGCTCCAGTACTTTGGCCACCTCATGAGAAGAGAAGAATCCCTAGAAAAGACCCTGATGTTGGGAAAGATGGAGGGCACAAGGAGAAGGGGACGACAGAGGATGAGGTGGTTGGACAGTGTTCTCGAAGCTACTAACATGAGTTTGGCCAAACTGCGAGAGGCAGTGAAGGATAGGCGTGCCTGGCGTGCTCTGGTCCATGGGGTCACGAAGAGTCGGACACGACTGAACGACTGAACAACAACAACAACAAATGATTTGGTAAGAGGTTTAGAAGTTACTAGAGATGATTGACAAGGAACGCAGGAAGAGGAGGTAGGAGGAAGTCCAATACAGTGTGAGGAAGAAATATTAGATACAAGATAGATATGTATGTTATTATGTTTGTTTTGTTTATTTTTATGTAATCGTAGGTATGTGTGTATTTTTTTGTGTTAAAATTTTTAATAAATATTATATAAAAAGATAAAATAAAATAAACTTTTTCTTCTTCTTTATTTACGGGTCGGCTGGATGTATTGCAAAGTGAGGTCCTGCAGACCTTCCAAGTGTCCTTATTTTCCAGCAACAGTCCCAGATTTACAGAAGCCATCCCAGTTTCTGATTTGATCCCGGAATGTTCCTTCCCGCTTTTCCTAAAAGTGTCCCTGTTTTCATTGGAGAAATGTTGGCAGCTATGGAGTTGTGCAACCCCTGAGTCAAGGAGATAAGTAACTATACAACTTTTAGAAGATATCTGAAGGGAGCAGAAGAAGAAGAAGAAGAGTTTGGATTTGATATCCCGCTTTATCACTACCCGAAGGAGTCTCAAAGCGGCTAACATTCTCCTTTCCCTTCCTCTCCCACAATAAACACTCTGAGTGAGGCTGAGAGACTTCAAAGAAGTGTGACTAGCCCAAGGTCACCCAGCAGCTGCATGTGGAGGAGCAGGGAAGTGAACCCTGTTCACCAGATTATGGAACTACCGCTGTTAACCACTACACCACACTGGCTCTCTGTATAGGGAAGCCCTGTATAGGGAAGGCTTCTTTATGCTTCATGTTTTGTTATGTTTTTGTATATGTTGGAAGCCCAGTCAGATGGGCAGGGTGCAAATAATAAAATTATAGTTATTATAGTTATTGTTACTACTACTACTACTACTATTAATATTATGGAACAAAACGTCCCAATTTTCATTAGAGAAATGTAGGAGGGTATGGGTTCTGGTGAGACTTCACCCTCTAACCCACCATCTTAATTTGCCCTATAAATTAGTATGTGCACATTTTATGCAAATTTGTGTCGTGAGCCTATACCCTGAATCTGCAGCATCGATGCAACCTATTAACAGCCTTTACCAAAGGTGCCGTGGGCTTTGAAGACACTCGAACTCAGGACGCAAGGGAGAAACGTGCTAAGAAGAAGGCACGCTTGGCAAATCCACACAGTGATCAACTGCCGCCTGGAAACCCATGTCCCCACTGTGGAAGGATGTGTGGATCCCGGATTGGCCTCCACAGTCACTTACGGACTCTATGGAAGACAATCTTACTCGGCTACGAGTGATCGCCAAAGAAGAGATTGTATTTTTAAAAATATATTCAGTATCTGGATTACCCTGTTAGCGATTATACCACCCAAAAAATGTGTTAGTTTTTAAGTTGCCACAAGACTCTTTGGGGCATTTGGGGGGGGGTGAGGTGGAATTTGCTGCCAAGGAGTGTGGTGGATTCTCCTTCTTTGGAGGTCTTTAAGTGGAGGCTTGACAGCCATCTGTCAGGAATGCTTTGATGGTGTTTCCTGCTTGGCAGGGGGTTGGACTGGATGGCCCTTGTGGTCTCTTCCAACTCTAGGATTCTATGAGGTGGGGGATAGCTCCTCCCTTGAAGCTTGTTAGAACAGTCTTTGTAACTTTAGGGAAGGCGACAATGGTCAGTTGGGATTGGGAAAACTTTGAGGCTTCTCTCCTCTGCGTGCAGTTTTTAATGTCGTCCCCCCCCCCAATTCCTTTTCCTTTTTCATTGGCTACTTTTGAGCTTCATACATGTTGGGACAAACTCAATGCTTACTTTCCCCATTCAGTTCTTCAGATTGAACTGGGCTGAAAGCATGGATGAAACCCGCCCCTCCCCCCGGCACTCCATGCCGCAAACAGTTGAATGTTCATTTACAGTGGACGCTCTGTCTTAATTTGCTTTTAAGCAGCTTCTTCAAATAGCACGGTCATTATTCCCTTAGGTACTTTGCAAAAAACGCGATCAATTAGCTGGGATCCCCTGTGGATTTTCTCAGGGTTTAAAAAACAAAAAAACAAACAAACCCCCCAGCCTTTTAGGGAGGCTTTGACATCTGCAAGAGCTGGATGCTTTGGAGAGAGAAAAAACCCCGCACGGAACAAAATATGGAACACTGGAAACCAAATCATTTTCTTGTTAGGACAGCCAGGCCCATTGTCAGTATGGGTGGGCTTTCAGCACCTGCAGGCAAAACTGGCAGCCCTGCCCAGATGAAGGGCCATTCAGAAGACTGATGTATGTTCCTCTCGGACAAAACTAGGTTTGTTTGAAAACCTGCCCTCAGACACAGAGTTTGTCTCCTTGCTTATACTTTTCAAACGGGGTGCAGTCATTGGTTCATTGTTTGCACCAAATTTGCTTGCTGCTCCATAAAGAAGGCACAGATTTGCCAAGCCAGGCTGCTCTCCCCCCCCCCCCCGAATGGCCCATGGCCAGCTTTACTCTCGAGGTTTCATAAAGAGACGAGGGAAAGGCAGGCACAGATCCCCACACACGTGTTTCAGGGGTTGAGCAATGGCGCTAACGAGATCAAACAAATTGGTCTAAACCCCGAAGACCTCTTTAATGGCGCCCTGAATAAGGCAAAAACAACTGTCACTCAGAGGCTCCTTGACATCGAATTGCAAAAATAAGATGCTTTACTCCCTGAGAATTACCAGTGTGGTGTAGTGGTTAAGAGCGGTAGACTCGTAATCTGGTGAACCGTGTTCGCGTCTCCGCTCCTCCTAATATTACTTCTGAATCTTATAGGTGGGCATTCTCCAGAGCCCGATTTGAGGCACTACCTACAGCTGTACTATACGGTAAATTCCTGCGGGTTCCAATTCACAAGCACTTATGTCCATGCATGGCCAATAAGGTGGAATCTGTTACTCACATTCTCCTATTTTGTGAACTTTACAGTGAAGAACGGTCTCGACTCATATTACCCCTTTTATCAAAATGTACACCTTTGCAATATTATTTGGAATTCAGCCCCGAAATTTTACGCAAATTCCTTTTGGAAGACTCTCTGAGCTCAGTATCCTACGCTGTGGCCAAATTTTGCACCTTAGCTATTAAAAAAACGTAAATCTCTTTTAATGAAAAATACATTATAAACTTCCTTTGTGCCATTGATCTTTTGTCCCGGCTCTTGGGATTTTGATTTCTTGTGGGGGTGTTGCTGGTTCCCCCCCTACTTATGTTGTTTTGTATTGCTGGCTCTTTGCTGTAATAAAATTGATTGGTTGAGCAATAGCTACAATAGGCCTAGTCATCAATGTTCAACAGGAGCTAAGGAGTGATGGTTTTAACCATTTGGAAAAAGTAGGGAACTCTCATCTCTACAATCTGCCTAGCACTGCAAAGCAAGAGGTCTCCCAGACTCTAAAACAGGGGTCAGCAAACTTTTTCAGCAGGGGGCCGGTCCACTGTCCCTCAGACCTTGTGGGGGGCCGGACTATATTTTTTTTTGGGGGGGGGGGAGAACGAATTCCTATGCCCCACAAATAACCCAGAGATGCATTTTAAATAAAAGGACATATTCTACTCATGTAAAAACACGCTGATTCCCAGACTGTCCTAGGGCCAGATTTAGAAGGCGATTTGGCCGGATTTGGCCCATAGTTTGCCTACCCATGCTCTAAAACCTCACTGTCTCAGAGGAAAATTGTTGCCATTCACTACAGGTCTGTTTCCAGGCGCAATTCAAAGTGCTGGTTATGAGTGATAAAGCCCCATGCAGCTAAAGTCCAAGCTATCTGAAAGGCCACCTTCTCTCATATGAACCTTCCTCGGTGGTGAGATCTTTGGGCAAGGCCCTTCTCTTGGTCCCGCCACCTTGATGGGGATGTTAGAGAGGGCTTTCTTGGTGGTGGCTACTTCCAGACAACTTCAGAACTCCCTCCCTGGAGAATTTAAACTAGTTCCCCCCCTTGAATATCTGTCAGGGGGAAAGGCAGGGTATACCGGTAAATCAACAAGAACAAGAACAATAATAATAGTGTCAGCATATTGTGCCCACCTAAACACACTGGGCACAGTGTGACAGGTAGTGTTTCTTCTAGGAACTGAAATGGTGCATTTTGGGATGAGATACCTCATCTCTGACAAATGTGAGATCAGGCAAATGAGGGCATTCAGAGAATTCAGGAGTAGGTTTATTTGTGTCTGTACGGACTTCTTCAGCTGCAGAGCAGGGTCTGGATCTCAAACAGAATCGTCCTTATTCTATCTTGGAGAAGCAATTGCGAAGCTCTTCCAATCACATCAACTTGGGCTCTTTTAACTCCATTTCTTTTTCAGGTTCTTAGCAGTAAGAAAATGTGGCGAGATACTAATCGAAATATATTTTACACGCAGCATTTCTCACGAACTGCGTAACACCGCATTGGTGTAACTTAAGTAATGTCAATGTGTTAGCATGTGTGTCATTTAAACCTCTTCTTAGAACCGCCGCATTTACTTCTTGAGAATTCAATAATTATTAGAGGATCAATCCTATGCACAAGAAACCGGATTAAAGCAAGCTGGTGTAAGAGTACACCAAATCCAAACTCTGTTCAACAGCTGGGCCACTGCTCTAACTAAGCCAGGTCACGTGAGTTCTGCCAATGCCACACCCAAAGAACACCCTCTTTGGAATTCCTTATCTAACTCATGGAATGGGAGAATATCTACTCCATTCTTCCAATATTTTCAAATTAGAGTTGGGGGACACGGGTGGCGCTGTGGTCTAAACCACTGAGCCTCTTGTGCTTGCCGATCGGAAGGTAGGTGGTTCAAATCCCTGCGATGGAGTGAACTCCCGTTGCTCTTTCCCAGCTCCTGCTGGTGTCCCGTTGCGCCAGAAGCGGTTTAGTCATGCTGGCCACATGACCCGGAAAACTGTCTGTGGAAAACCGCCGGCTCCTTCAACCTGAAAGCGAGATGAGCGCCGCAACCCCATAGTCGCCTTTGACTGGACATAACTGTCCAGAGGTCCTTTTTACCTTTGTGACCTCCTCTCTGATATGAAAACCTGGGGAAGTCAGGAAACAGAACAGATAAAGGCATAACTGCAATAGTAAGATTCCACGACCTTTGGTTAAATTTGGGTCTGAATCGAGGATACATATATGAGAAAATAGGTGCAAGATTTGCATCAGAGAAGAACCAGAAAACTATGGGGGGAGGGGAAAACTTGTAATGGTGTTTCTTCTAAATGAAAGACTTATTATGGTTTTTAACAAGTTTAAAAGTTTGGCAGATAGATAGATATAGATTACCCCATTGCTGGAGAGAAACTCCCCTCATATAAATAAATGCATTAGAACTTCACAAAGAAATGCACTTTGTACAATAAATTCAGCGTATGCGCATGTATGCGTAACTACCCTTGGTGTTTTTTTTGTGTGTGTGTGTGTCAGGTGTTAATTTTGCTCCAATTTATTTTGCAGATTGAATGGCTGGCCTTTGTAGAATAAACCTGACATGTGCAGAACAATGAGCATTAACAAAAAGTTGCAAAAACAACAACAAGCCAAAACCATAATGAAATAATGAATGCTGCGAAGAAGGGGAAGGGTGAAGCACACAGTTAGAGTTTATGGGAAAGAGTTGCCACATTTTATTTCATTTTCGCAGCATGAGCTTTCAAAGTCTACAAAGCATATATTTCCACGCTCATGTCAGTGCAATAGCACTCTCCCTTTGTGGGGTTTTCAGCAACTGGTATTCAGAAACATACTGCCCCCAACAGTTGAGTGATCATAGCTTGTAATGATGGATAGCCTTATCCTCTGTGAATATATCCAGAGTCTGTGGCGATCCTGACTCCCTGCAGGAACAAATGCCGGGCTTTCACTGTGTGCGTTGTGAAGAAGTGCATTCATTTATCTGTCCTGAATCTTCAAAAATTCAGCTTCACTGGATGCCTCTAAGCTCTAGTGTTAGGAACAGACCCTCCAAGCACCCCTATTTTCCAGGGGCAGTCCTGGATTTACAGAAGCCATACCGGTTTCTGATTTGATCCCGGAATGTCCCGCTCTTCCTTAGGACGTCCCTATTTTCATCGGAGAAATGTTGGAGGGTATGGAGTTATGTGACACACACACACACACACACACACACCGAGCCAAGGTGATAAGTAACTTTACAATGTTTAGAAGACATCTGAAGGCAGCCCTGTCTAGAGAAATTTTCTAATGTCTTCATTATGCTTTTATATATGTTAGAAGTTGCCCAGAATTGTTGTTGTTGTTGTAGTTGTTGTTGTTGTTGTTGTTTAGGATGTCCCTATTTTATCAGAGAAATGTTGGAGGGTATCATAGAATCATAACCAACTGAGCTATCCAAGCTTTCTCCATGCCATACATCATGGACACATTCCTATCATGTCACCTGTTACTTGAAACGAAAAAGTCCCTTTCCTTATAGGGGTGATTATTCTGATGGCTGCTTCCTTAACTTTTTCCAACTTTACAATATCCTTTTTAAAGTGGGGTGGCCAGAACTGTAGACAGTATTTCAGTACGTTTCTGAGCGCAATTCAAAGTGTTGGTGTTGACCTTCAAAGCCCTAAACGGCCTCGGCCCAGTATACCTGAAGGAGCATCTCCACCCCCATCGTTCGGCCCGGACATTGAGGTCCAGCTCCGAGGGCCTTCTGCCGGTTCCCTCACTGGGCCAACATCTTCAGCAAGTTTCCATCACAGATCCAAAGTCTCACTGCTGGTCAGTCACCACCAGTTCAATTTGCATTGCCTTGACATGGGGCATAAATATGGTTTCCAGGACACTGTTCCCTCTTGGGTCCTGAAGTATTCAAGATGGCTGACTGGCTCTAAACAAGTCTATTTTGCATGAAGGAGGCTACAGCACCGAGCAACATAACGTAGAAGAAGAGACAGCAGGATGTTTATACCTGTGTGGTGTAGTGGTTAAGAGCGGTGGACTCGTAATGTGGTGAACCGGGTTTGCTTCCCCGCTCCTCCACATGCAGCTGCTGGGTGACCTTGGGCTAGTCACACTTCTCTGAAGTCTCTCAGCCCCACTCACCTCACAGAGTGTTTGTTGTGGGGGAGGAAGGGAAAGGAGAATGTTAGCCGCTTTGAGACTCCTTTGGGTAGTGAAAAGCGGGATATCAAATCCAAACTCTTCTTCTTCTTCTTCTTCTTCTTCTTCTTCTTCTTCTTCTTCTTCTTCTTCTTCTTCTTCTTCTTCTTCTTTATGTTGCCTGGGGCCTCCCAAGATTACTACTACCTTGAGGTCTCATTTGAACTTATGTTGCTCTGCCCCAAACCTGGGGCATAATTTTGCCAACAGAAAGGGGGGATACCATAAAAGGGCACAATATTTACCCAGTACTTTAAGATAAAAAGAATTCAGTAGCTTTCCATAGAATCACAGAATTGTAGAGTTGGAAGGGACAACAAGGGTCATCTACTCCAGCCTCTTTTTGCCCAATGTAGGACTCAAACCCACCACCCTGAAATTAAGAGTCTCATGCTCCAGCTCTGGATGCTCATGTTCTTTTTTTAAAAAAATACATTCTTTCCTAAACTTTATCTTTCAAATACAAATGTGGGCAACCTTGCCTAACCCTCTCACTATTATATATATTAACTGTGCGTGTATAATGTTTTGATTTGTTTTTCCCCCCCCTGGCAAAAGCTTCTTTTGCATGAACTACCAACTTGTATTTTGAAGCTGCCTAGTCTGTTCGCCATCGTCTCCTTTGCATCAAAGCCAATGCGAATAAAATATAAATGGTTCAGGGAACAAAACAGTTATTCCGTTCTCACTCCTGGAGGGAGATTTTTTTTTAGCCTCACGGCAGAATTGCTGCACCTCAACAGGAGCTAACAGAATGAAGCAATGTCAAAAGAGTCGCTGCTGTTTGATAAACCAGTTTGGCTGTGCCTCTCTGGTCAATGTCTCCACCTTGCCTGCCTGCTCTTGTCTGTTGAGATTAGAAGAGGTTAGTTTGTGGGGAGTATCCAGTAAACGAAGCTCTGCTGTTGACTTCTCCCCGCCCAGGAGTGCAGTTACTGGCTGCAAAGAGGGAGTATTCAGAGCTGCATTTCATTCCTGTGAGGTCAGCCGGTTTTCTTGGTAGAGCAAAGGCTGAACCTTGAAACGAAAACAGAAGCTGCGAAACTGCTACATAAGCAAACAGCGAGGAATGAGCAAGTCAGCATTCCATTGCAGGGGGATAACCTGAAGCCATTAAGCAAACAAATAAAACAACACAGAGAAGAAAACCTTGGTTTATATCTTTGCAGTCACTCTCTCCTTTCGTTGAACCGCCGATGGAGTTGGAGATGCCTATCATATCTCCTCTTTCCCAGGCTAAACATATCCAGCTCCTTCAACCATTCCTCATAAGGCTTGGCTTCCCGGTCATCTTGGTTGCTCTCCTCCGCAGGAGACTGGTGTCATTGGGACAGGGATGTTTCGATACAATGGCTTGTTGGCGGAAATCTGTTGGGGTGCGCAGAATGGAACACTGTATTCCAGGCATGGTCAGACCAAGGCGGAATAGAGCAGTAATAGGACTTCCCTTGATCGGGACACAAGACTTCTGTTGATGCAGCCTAGAATAGCTTGTGGTCTACTAAGACCCCTAGGTCTTTTTCACATGTACTACTGGTAAGCTAGGTGTCCCCCATCTGATATTTCTGCCGCTGGTTCTTCCTGCCTAAGTGCAGAACCTTACATTTGTCCCTATGGAATTTTTGCTTGTTTGGACCCAGTTCTCCAATCTGCTAAGATCATCTTGAATCCTGATTCTGTGGTATTTGCTACCATTCCCAGTTTGGAGTCATCTGCAAATTGGATCCCTCAATTTTTGTTGTTGTTCAGTTGCTCAGTCGTGTCCGACTCTTCGTGACCCCATGGACCGGAGCATGCCAGGCACGCCTATCTTCCACTGCCTCCCGCAGTTTGGCCAAACTCATGCTAGTCGCTTTGAGAACTCTGTCCAACCATCTCATCCTCTGTCGTCCCCTTCTCCTTGTGCCCTCCATCTTTCCCAACATCAGGGTCTTTTCCAGGGAGTCTTTTCTTCTCATGAGGTGGCCAAAGTACTGGAGCCTCAAATTCAGGATCTGTCCTTCCTGTGCTCACTCAGGGCTGATTTCTTTAAGGATGGATAAGTTTGATCTTTTTGCAGTCCATGGGACTCCTCCAGCACCATAATTCAAAAGCATCAATTCTTCGGCGATCCCCTCAATACCTTCATCCAAATCATTTATAAAGACGTTGAACAACAACAGGTCTAGGACAGAACCCCGCAGAACCCCGTTTGTCACTGTTTTCCAGGATGACGGGGAACCGCTAGGAATGGGAGTCATACACGGCCTAGAGGAACGACTGCAGAAAATGGTGAATAGTTAAGAAATATAATCTTAGGCTTATTATGATTAATGAGTTATTGATGGACTCTGTAAATCCCCACCCTCAGAAAACAAACTAATGCAGCATAGAATAGGTAGCAGAATAGTACTTTTAAATTAAGGAGGAACGGAGGGGGGGTGAGGGGAGGGTTTGAGGAACTTTCCAGTGTGTTTTCAAATCCTGCCAGTACAAAGAGGGATCTGTGATTCTAGTTCAGCTAAGGAGACTGAAACACATTATGTCTCTACACAAATTACAGCATTTTAGCTGTGGTTGGTAAGATTTGACTTCAGGTTCTGTACAAAAAGCCATGACCTAAAACACACCCCGTAAACACAGTGGTCAGCAGAAGACTGTGTCAAGCTTTGCTTGCGTGACCACAGATGCAATTTATGGAAACCCTATGGAAGGAGCTATATTTAGGGTTTTGAAAGCGGCTCAGTCTTTCGCAGTCTGCCCAACACACAGCGTTCTTGATGACTGTATCGGTGCTCCCCTGGCTAAATTATTAGAGGTGATTCACCGCAGCCCAAAGCAGGTCGACATGATTCATCCCGTCCGTCCCCAGGGATAATCCATGCTCGCCTTTTGCCCCACTTTTCCTTTCTTCTTTTAAATAAATTTTATTAAGAAAAACACAAAAGTTGTTCAGTAATTTTGCAAGATCATCTGTCTCCTTGTTGGGGATACTAGAAAGCACGAGTTGGATCTTGTAGGACATTCCTGCAAAATTCAGGCAAGCGTGAATGTTTGCAAAAGTCAGGCTTGCCGTCGTCAAATGTTTTGAGGTGCCTTTCTATTCGAACTTTCTTGCTTTCTTCAGAGAACACTCCTGCCAACACCCCTCCTCTTCCTCCTCCTCCTCTGCAGAGAGTACATATACCTGGGTCTTTAACCTCCTTGTCATCACCCAGACTAAGGTCAACAGAAGCGTAAGATGCTGATGAGACTATTTGCTCATGTAGTTCAAACAAACAGGGATGAGGTAAAAGCGAGAGAAAACTGGGCACCCCGCAGATCTTTTTCTGGAAACTGAAAACAAACTACCAGACACATGATGCAGCCAAGAGAGGGCGAAGTTTTAGTACTACCAAAAAGAAAACGGAGGAAAAACACCAGCGGAGACCAAGCAATTTGCATTGCTGAATGTGAAAATGTTGCAGCTGGCTGATCACCTACAGGTGAAACTCAAAAAATTAGAATAGTGTGGGAAAGTCCATTTGTGTAAGCAATTGTTTTCATTAGCTACTGGAGTTTAATATATGAGATAGACTCATGACATGCAAAGCGAGATATGTCAAGCCTTTGCTTGTTGTAATTGTGATGATTATGGCGCGCAGCTGATGAAAACCCCAAAGTTGAAATTGTTAATTTGGGGTTCTCATCAGCTGTCCGCCATAATCATCACAATTATAACAAACAAAGGCTTGACATATCTCGCTTTGCATGTCATGAGTCTATCTCATATATTAGTTTCACCTTTTACTGAAAGAAATGAACCTTTCCACGATATTCTAATTTTTCGAGTTTCACGTGTGTGTCATTTTCTTTCTTTACATTTCTACACCACTTAAAATAGAAAAGCATCTCTAAGCAGCGTACAGAAAACTAAAGCAACTGCAGGCAGCCCAAAAGACAAGTATTACAAAAAATACAAATAAGATTGTCGCATGAATACAAAGTTACTGATAAATATAAAAACCAGTGTCGATTCATTTTCATTCTGAAACAGGTTATGCCTTATCCCTTATATTTCCAGTAAATCGCTGTGGTATGTGGGAGAGCTTCTCCTGCAAGCTGAAAAGATCGCAGAAGCCCTCTCTGTAGAAACTTGGAGCAAAGCTTTCAGTTCAGCAGAATAGCATTCCAGTTGAGATGCAACAGTTGAGATGCCCACTAGCTGCCAGCTTAATCCTGCCCAGTACATGTCAGCTCAGCAAACGTTTTACAGTGACCTAAATACTATTTGGAAGTAGACACTGACAAGCCTCGTTTCTACTGCTACAAGAAAACCTGTATTTCAAATATGTGAGTTGCGTCCAACTAACTTTTACGCAGCGTACACCCACTGAAATTAGTTATGACGTCTAAGTTGGCAGGGGATATTAACACAACATTTTAAGATGTTCAGCAGCAAAACAGAACAATAATAAATTCATTATGAAAGCAGCGCGAGTAGGCAGGTGAAAAGTCCTTGTAAATAAGAAGTCATAATTCTGTGGTGGGAAGTTTCTGTGACTAATGGGTTTCCCAAGCAGACCATTCCATTGCAGAAAGCCACAAGACAAAAGACCCTTCAGTTGACTGCCTTTAATTCAAAGTAAGGACACAGAGGTGTCCAATCTTCTCTACCTGTAAACAATATAATTTCAGTTTTGGCAGGGGAATGCGGGTGAGGCCAATTATAGCAGCGAAACTCAGTTCTTTTTTGCATAAACCCACCTCTTATGCTCAAACTAACCCTTGTCTGGGTCAGTAGCTTTCTAGGCCTTTCTCTCACGGTCTCCCTTCTTTTTCAATAAAGATCTGGAAAACCATTTTATATATAAGCAGTCAGCCTCTGAAAAAAAAAAGACAAATCAGCCCCGTCCGTGTGAATTCCAATAGCTTTCTGATGGTTCAAATCCAAATTTCACAGCTATTCAAGAGTTCTTTTGTGTAGCCAGTCCTTGTCTCGGTGTTTAGCACAACTCAATCCATTTTCCCTGGCTCCCTCCCTCCATCGTCTTCATTTACATTTCTAGGGAGATGAGAAAGAGAAAAATGCTTGCTGCTTCTCTTCCTGGGGGGGCCTTGAACTGGTGCGCTCTAGCCAAGGCTCCCATTGTCCTTGTTGCTCTAACCGCAGGCTCCCTCTACTATAGGACTACTCAATTGGAATTTAAATACTCCAGGACTGTTGTCTCAGAGAATAGGGAAGTGCTGCATTAAAGAGTAAATTACAGCAGAGAAGCAACTGGCTTACACAAAATGGACAGGCAGACAAGCACATTATAAGATTTCCAAAGTTTCTTCCAGGTTTGGAATGATACCACGACAAAAAAACAACAACCCTGGCTACATTGATTCTGTTCAGCACCCATGTTTTGATCTTGTGCTAATGAAGAACAGGAAAAGTAACTTGTTGGAAGGTCAAACAAGAGAGAACAGTTTGTGATATCGATTTCTTTTTGTGTAGCATCCCTGCAGCTAACAAAACAAAGCTGTCGCAAGTTCTTCAGCATGTCCCATTGATAGCATTTCCTTCTACTGATATTTCCCAATAATGTGCACTTTTTGAGACTTAAAAATACTGAAGCGACTTCTGTATCGGTGCATACGTGTGGTTTTCGATCTGTCTTTGTGGGAGCAGCCTTATTCCAAATGGAGCCCAACAATGCCTTGCAGGCCTGGGTGAATACAAGGCTCTTAAACACCAGTCCTTACTTTGAATTTCATTACTTTGCCTGGCTTGTCTCACAACCTTTTAACATGCATTGAAAGTAGCTTATTGTCGAGGAAGAAAAGAGCTTCACTCTTCAGAAACTGCCTTCAGAAACTGACTCACAGTCAATTCCTGGAAGGGAAATTTTTCAAATACATTTAAAAACAGTCAAGCAAATTCAGGCTATACTTCTGCCTCTTTATAAGAACAAAAGGTGCCAGTTTTGATTTCCTGCAGCTCAGTTTGCCCACAATGAAGAAGAATGGCTCCAGTACTTGGCACCACATGCTATTATTCTGAATCTTGTGGAATGGAGAGCTTTTTTCCAAAGTCCTGCTGCCTTGATTTTATTAACACACAAGTATCTCTACCATGAAAATTATTCTTCATTATTAGAAGCAATAAATAATTGCACTCATTAGGTTTTATTCCTGCTGGATGTGGGCATCCCAGACAGGTTTATTTTGGCTTGTATTTTTTATATCTTGTTTTCAACAAAACAAGGCTTGTGTATTCTGAATGCTGCAAGCCTCAACAGTACCTTGTGGTGGTGTTCTACATACTTCTTCCCAAAACAGTCGTTTGATTCACTTGCCATTATTTAGGGACTCAGTTTTAAACAAATACTGTACTCTTAAATATATTTGGAAGGCAAAGGCTGCCACTCAAGCCAAGAACGTGGTAGCTGAAATCTTCTGCCTGAGGGGAGAGTGACAGTGGCCTGTGGCCTTTGGCCTTCAGATTTGGGGGACAGCAGGAATCTTCTGAAAGCACCAGGACCAAAACAGCAGGTGCCGAGCATTGCCTCTCTGCCGCAGTGCACATTCTGTTTGTTTTCTGCGACACCAGTGGGAAGAGAATCTTAGATAGTATGAAAAATAAGGGCCAAAAAAACCAAGATGGCAGCAGGTACATCACAATGAAAGAGTGGAGTGCAGGTGTCAGATCTTACTAGTAGGACGAGGGGGGCAAGGAGCACTCCAAATACTACTACTACTACTACTACTACTACTAATATTAATAATAATAATAAATAATTTTTATACCCCGCCCATCTGGCTGGATTTCCCCACTCTGGGCTGCTCTGGGCTGCTCCCAACAGAATATTAAAAACACGATAAAACATCAAACATTAGAAAATTCCCTAAACAAGGCTGCCTTCAGATGTCTTCTAAAAGTCAGATAGTTGTTTATTTCTTTGACATCTGATGGGATGGCGTTCCACAGGGCGGGCGCCACTACCGAGAAGGCCCTCTGCCTGGTTCCCTATAACCTCACTCCTCGCAGTGAGGGAACTGCCAGAAGGCCCTCGGAGCAGGACCTCACTGTCCGGGCTGAATGATGGGGATGGAGACGCTCCTTCAGATATACTGGGCCGAGGCCATTTAGGGCTTTAAAGGTCCTAAACACACACACACACACACACACACACAGAGAGAGAGAGAGAGAGAGAGAGAGAGAGAGAGAGAGAGAGAGTCTTCAAATGATTGTTTTGAGTCTTACCAGCTTTTCTGCCTTACTTCTGACTTACAATTTTCAACCTTGCAGACGTTCATGGATAAATCTAGAAGAATGTGATCCATTCCCTAAACTTAAGTCAGGACAGACAAAGAGCTTAGAAGTTATTAAAGAAAGCATGTTCTTAGTCGTTTCATATGGACAATTAGCTCATTCTCTGCCACTTACTTAGAAAGAAGTCTTGATTATCAAGATGACTTTTCTTTTCTTGCTAGAATGCCAAAGTCTGTTTTCCTAGAGCAAAGGCATTATTAACCACAAAAAGATTTTTGTGTTGCATAATGAGCACAGGGAAGCAATTTTACCTAAGATAATGAATACCTGAGATAAGGAGGAAATTCTCTGACAAGTGGCAGTTGACATAAGTCTATATTTCAGTCAACTTTATGTCAGGCTTTAGATCTGCCTGGAATTTAAATGTAATGTTTTGGTAAACATTTCATAGAATCATAGAATTGTAGAGTTGGAAGCAGTGTTAAATTTCTAGAAAAAGAGGTTTCGGAACTCACCATGAACGCCTCCCTTGTTCTCTTATAATGGCAATGGTACCCAACTGAGAGGTGCCAGAACTGATTTCTAGCAAGTTCCAGCTGAAAAAAGGCATTTTTGGAAGGTACCCCCTGAGGGCCATCAGGTCCAACCATCTGCAATGCAGGAATCTCAACAACCATTTAATGTCTTTGTAGCAACATTCTCCCTGATTCAGCAAGGGAGGTTTGCATGTAGAAACTGCTTCCATAAACAGATTATTTATGTGGACCAGGAGCCCCACATGTAGTTCAGATCAGATGCATGTGATGGTCTGGCCATTCATGGAGGCACACACTGGTCCCCAAGCGAGCAGGGGGCAATGGACTCTTAGCTTTTATTTTAAAAAGGCGAGTCAACCAGACAGCTATGAAGAAAGTTAGAAAACAAAATGGGTAGGCAGTGTGTTTTGGGGCAGAAACGAGAAGCTGCTGTTACTAAGGGTACTTAAAACAAATTAAAAAAATCCTTCCAGTAGCACCTTAGACACCAACTAAGTTTGTTATTGGTATGAGCTTTCAGAAGAAATTTGCATGCACACGAAAGCTCATACCAATAACAAACTTAGTCGGTCTCTAAGGTGGTACTGGAAGGATTTTTTTAAATTTTGTTTCGACTATGGCAGACCAACATGGCTACCTACCTGTAACTAAGGATACTTAATCACTTAATCAGTTTTGCTAAGCAATCAAAGAAAGGAATGCCGATCACCCCCACCTAGAACTCAGGAATGACAGCAGGAAAAAATACGCAGGAGTAGCTCATTGTTTGTCTTATTCCCAGACACTGTCGTCTGAGCCATGCTAATTATACTCCATACATTGTCATTTTTGCCCTTCTTTGATAGAAGCAGATTCAATTTCATAAGCATGGACATATTTTTGATATTTTTGGAGAAGTATTTATCCTTGCTGTCCAAGTAAGGAAGTCTGAAAGACATCTGAGCCCCAGTGACTTTCCCATTGATACCATAATCACGTTGAGGTTTAGAATATCTGTGGCCAACGTTTTTGGCTGTACTACTGGTGCTGTAATAAGATCCTAGCTTTGGAATAGGGCAGCTTTAGCAAAGCAGCTTTTGCAGAAATATCCCGAGGAATTTCAGTGGCTGAAAACTGGTAGAAAACATGGCTAAGGTGAACCAATAATATCCAGGAAAAACAACCATAAATCATGACAGGGGGTGGGATGGGTTGGTTTTCCTCCCTTCGTTTGAAATAACTGCAATGAGAGAAAAAATATTCTGCTGTTTCAGAGAACAAATAAGATTATACTGGCTGTTTGCATCGATACAATTCTTCCATCAGATTAAGTATTTCTGCTTGTCCAATAGCATGATCTCTGCTCATCCCCATGCACTGTTCTGGGGCTTCTATGCTCAGGCAAATTTTTGTGGCACCCAGGGGAGGAGTGGAGTGTATGCTACTGGGACTCATTGCACTGGCTTCTGCTAGCATAACTGATTCATTGAACCCAGCCCTACCTCACAAACGTTACCTGCCTCACAGAGTATCAGGCTGCACACAGGCATCCTGATGTGCTTGTTGTTGTTGTTGTTCAGTCGTTCAGTCATGTCCGACTCTTCGTGACCCCATGGACCAGAGCACGCCAGGCACGCCTATCCTTCACTGCCTCTCGCAGTTTGGCCAAACTCATGCTAGTCGCTTCAAGAACACTGTCCAACCATCTCATCCTCTGTCGTCCCCTTCTCCTTGTGCCTTCCATCTTTCCCAACATCAGGGTCTTTTCCAGGGAGTCTTCTCTTCTCATGAGGTAGCCAAAGTACTGGAGCCTCAACTTCAGGATCTGTCCTTCCAGTGAGCACTCAGGGCTGATTTCTTTAAGGATGGATAAATTTGATCGTTTTGCAGTCCATGGGACTCTCAAGAGTCTCCTCCAGCACCATAATTCAAAAGCATCAATTCTTCGGCGATCAGCCTTCTTGATGGTCCAGCTCTCACTTCCATACATTACTACTGGGAAAACTGCGAGAGGCAGTGAAGGATAGGCGTGCCTGGCGTGCTCTGGTCCATGGGGTCACGAAGAGTCAGACACGACTGAACGACTGAACAACAACATACGGACCTTTGTCGGCAAGGTGACGTCTCTGCTTTTTAAGATGCTGTCTAGGTTTGTCATTGCTTTTCTCCCAAGAAGCAGGCGTCTTTTAATTTCGTGACTGCTGTCACCATCTGCAGTGATCATGGAGCCCAAGAAAGTAAAATCTCTCACTGCCTCCATTTCTTCCCTTTCTATTTGCCAGGAGGTGAGGCGACCAGTGGCCATGATCTTAGTATTTTTGATGTTGAGCTTCAGGCCATATTTTGCGCTCTCCTCTTTCACCCTCATTAAAAGGTTCTAAGGAAAGGGAAATAGAGAAAACACAAACATTCTTTCGAGAAACACAAAGAGAGGTTTTAAACCCAAATCCAATTGCCAGAAATTAAGGACACGGGTGTGTTGACATATTGACGTTGTTACACTCTCACTTTTTAGGACTGGAAGTGATCCCCTGCCCAGAACCCTGGAGAATTACTGTTGATCAATGCAGACAGTGGTGAGCTAGAGAACGTTACTAGGCATAGGGCGCCTTCCTGAGTTACGATGGCTATTTGCTGTGCTTTTTCTGGGGGTACGCAGGGGTACGCATACCCCAAAACATTTTGGGAATCTTTGTACTTTTGTCCATTTAGTGTATTTATTTTCCCTGATTTGAACTACCAAATGGTGATTTTTCTTGAGTCAAAATGAGAGTACCCCTAAACATTTTTTAAAGAAAAAAAAAGCACTGGCTATTTGTGTCTGGAGACACCAGGCAGAATGCTTAGAAGGCAGCTTTCCCCAACCTGTTTTGGATTACAAGTTCCATCAGACCCAGGCAGTGTGGCCAATGGTCAGAAATTATGGGACTTGTAGTCCAACAACATCTTTAGGGCACCAGGTTAGGAAGGCCGCTATAAGGTTTCTGAAAAGCAAGCGATGGTAATCCTCTCTTCCAATATTGGTTTTGAAGCCAGTCTGTTTGTGCCACCTATTTTTGCTTTTTGTTTTTATCACAATTACCACCACCAAATTTGTCCTTTGTGTACTCAGCATTCTCTAGACCTGGAGGCCAGTGTGATGCTATCTCAGATATGTGTTCTTTGTCTGGAGTTTAACAATATATTTGGCAGTGCTGGCAGAGAATAATTTTTTTATTTGTGAACGTCAATATTTGATTAACTTCACGTGTAAGAAATGTTAGAGCAGAAGTTTTTGATTCGGTTTTCTGATAATCAACCAGCCACAAGTTACACACACACACACACACACACACACACACACACACACACCAACACCCTCTAATTCATAGACAACACACCATCTTTTAATTGCAATGATCTCCACAAAACTACGGTATAGATGGGATCAACAGTAATTCTCAGGAAGTTTCACTGCCGGATGGCTTGCATCCCAGTGGAAAACACGAGGCCGCAGATTTGCAGGGTTAATCCCTATTCCGGTTTCAATTGGAGTTCAAATAGCTGAACAGAAGAAGCTAAAAGTCAGAGAATAATCGTGATGACAGGCACATTCATTCTTTCATGACAGGAAAAGTCAAGAGAGCTTAGGACTTCATATATTCTCTCTAGCTATTGTAGTCTTGTCATATCCTGACGGAGCATTTTAATAATGGTGGTCAGCGGTTTCATTGCCATCCGTTGCCATGTGACAAGGCTCAAAAACTGAGCAATCCTACAATCAACAGAGGCCAGCATTGGCTTTGCAGGGGCCTGGCATGGGCCCCCTCAACGTACCTGAACCCACTCCCTGTCCCCATTGTGTGGGGTTGCTGGGCACAGCAACAGCAGAGGAGTGCTTCTGCCTGGGCTATTGTGCGTGAGTTTCTTTTTCCCCATTCCACTGCCGACTGGGAAAGAGGGAGAGGGATGACTGGAGAGGTGAGAGTATCACAGGCAGCAATTCTCTCTGTTACTTGCTGTGTCTGCCACCCACCTTGAGTAGCCCAGGCAGGGGCGTCGCGGAGGGGGGCCCCGGGCAGCGCCCCTGTGGGGGGTAACACATTGGGGAGCGGCCCCGCCCACTGGGCTTTTAAAAACTTTTTTATTTTTATTTTTAAAAATTCTTTTTAGGCTATTTTCGGCACTGCCAGGGTGGAGCCGCAGGGGCGGCCAGCAAATAAACTATACCAGAGGGAAGTTGGTCCTGAGGCAACTGCAAGCGAGCAGTTATCTTTCTTAACTGCCAGCAACCAACAAACTGGTCGTCACAGCAACGGTTAGAACATGGAGGCCGTTAGTCCTCTGTCATAATGTTGCCCTTGACTGCAGCCCTTTACACCCCACAATTTTGGCAAGTAGTTTGTAAGTACAGTGGCACCTTGGTTTACAACCATAATCCGTTCCGGAGCTCCGTTTGTAAACCAAAACAGGTTGTAACCCAAGGTGCGCACTTCTGTTAAAAAAAACCAGAAGCCTTTTCACTGGGTATAGTAGGTGAAGAGAAGATAAAAGACTGTTCATGTATTCAGAAGCAGCAGCAAGAACTCTTTTAGCCCCGAAATGGAAACAACAAGAAGGACCAACTAAAGAAGATCGGCAGATGAAAATGATGGACTTTGCGGCGCTGGCGAAGCTGAGGCGGGAAATCCGAAACCAGCACGATCAAGTGTTCCAAAAAGACTGGAGTAAATTTATACAGTACTTGAAAGATCATTGTAAGCAATTAACAACATCAGCAGGGTTATCTGAAGACTTGTAATGAGATTTTTTTTTTTTACCTTTCTGTATTTATTTAAACTTTGAGGTATTTTGTAATATTAGAACCGGAAAAAATATATAAAATGCTGCGATATAAAGGTTAGTTTTTCAAAGCCAAGAGGCGGCAGGGAAGGAAGTTGATAGGCTCTAAGGAGCCAAAGAAGTAAAGTGGATAATAATGATGTGATTAGGTAAAGGTAAAGGGACCCCTGACCGTTATGTCCAGTTGTGGACGACTCTGGGGTTGCAGCACTCATCTCGCTTTACTGGCTGAGGAAGCCGGCGTACAGCTTCCATGTGGCCAGCATGACTAAGACGCTTCTGGCGAACCAGAGCAGCGCATGGAAATGCCGTTTACCTTCCCGCCGGAGCGGTACCTATTTATCTACTTGCACTTTGACGTGCTTTCGAACTGCTAGGTTGGCAGGAGCAGGGACCGAGTAACGGGAGCTCACCCCGTCGCGGGGATTCGAACCGCCGACCTTCTGATTGGCAAGCCCTGGGCTCTGTGGTGATTATATATGCTTAAATGGAAAATTGATACAAATCATTTAAAAACAACAACCACCACACTACCTACCACTTAGCTCTAGGGTGGGGCCCGGGCAGAGAGCACTCACTTCTTGGGCTCTTTGACACCTCCAGTGGTGCAATCGCAGAGTGGATGAGGGGCTCCACCACCTCCACAGACAACTCTGTTATAATGCTGCACAGCTTCCGCTTTGGGTTGGAGAGGCTGGGTTAGCAGATGAGAGGAAAACAGGGGATCCCCTCAGGTGGCCAGGGCAAGGATTTGGGGGCACGGGGTGGGTGGAAGGACATCACTGGCAACCCTGAATGCAGATGCCTAGACGCTGGACAGCTCCCCAGGCACAATGCCTAGGCAGGGAGCTGTCCAGTGCAAAATAAAAATAAAAATCTGAACCATGCCTGACCCTGGCAGCAACAACTCACTTGCCCCTCCATTGGCAACACCTCATGCCACCTGGAATTGGCACCACTGCCTCCCCTGGCTCACCAATATCACCTGAGCTCGTCCATCCTCCTGGTCTACCTGCTCATTGAACAGGAGTGGTGATGGCCAAGCTGTGCCTCTGTGCCCTTACCCTGACCACTCCGGAGTGCTGCCAGTTTTTCTGTCTGGACTGACGCGCTCTGTCTGATGCTTGTGCCCCAACTGGAAGGCCCCCCTCCATGCCCAGGAGAACATCTCTGTGGTCCAGAAGATGCTTCTGGGCTTGCACTTCCTGGCCACAGGTGAATTCCCCTGGCATGTGGGCTGGGGGCTCACTCAGACCCCCAGCCCTCTGCCTGAAGGTGCCTGTCTGCCTTCCTGGATGCCATAGGGCAGGGGTCAGCAAACCTCTTCAGCAAGGGACCAGTCCTCTGCCCCTCAGACCTTGTGGGGGGGGGGGGCGGACTATATTTTTTAAAAAAAATAACGAATCCCTATGCCCCCAAAATAACCTAGAGATGCATTTTAAATAAAAGCACACATTCTACTCATGTAAAAACACCAGGCAGGCCCCACAAATAACCCAGAGATGCATTTTAAATAAAAGCACACATTCTACTCATATAAAAACACCAGGCAGGCCCCACAAATAACCCAGAGATGCATTTTAAATAAAAGGACACATTCTACTCATGTAAAAACACCAGGCAGGCCCCACAAATAACCCAGAGATCCATTTTAAATAAAAGCACACATTCTACTTATATAAAAACACCAGGCAGGCCCCACAAATAACCCAGAGATGCATTTTAAATAAAAGCACACATTCTACTTATATAAAAACACCAGGCAGGCCCCACAAATAACCCAGAGATGCATTTTAAATAAAAGCACACATTCTACTCATGTAAAAACACCAGGCAGGCCCCACAAATAACCCAGAGATGCATTTTAAATAAAAGCACACATTCTACTCATGTAAAAACACCAGACAGGCCCCACAAATAACCCAGAGATGCATTTTAAATAAAAGGACACATTCTACTCATGTAAAAACACGCTGATTCCCAGACCATCTATGGGCCGGATTTAGAAGGCGATTGGGCCGGATCCGGCCCCTGTGCCTTAGTTTGCCTACCCATGCCATTGGGACTCACATGCAGGAGTGTAGATTTTTCGGCCGGTTGTCTTGAATAGGGTTGTTGCATAATAACAAAATAAAAGTGCAGGGGGAGCTGGCACTTGAATCTCTGTGTTTCTAACATCTGGGGGTGCAGACATTATGGGAGTGTAACTGGGAATATAGTATTATATTAACAGCTGACAATGGTGGGACAGAAAGGGGTATCTACCTATCTGCTAAGCAAAAGCCCTCGAGGCCTCAGCTAGATCCTTCCAATTACAGCAACTTTGCCCTGTACTACAATTCTTCCCGGTTGCCTGTTCTCCTTCAAAGTGTGTTTGTTTAATATCGGACATGTTTATATACGTTAATAGTTTGCTATAGATATCTGTCAGCCCAAACTGACAGAACCACGAACGAGACTTTGCTGGTTGAAATTAAATGGCCACTTTGCTTTCACACGCAAAGGCGGAGAGCCCTCCAGAGCTGCTTAAATTACGGCTGAAATGTCTTTTTATAAACATGCTTGGCACCTTTCAGGAGATTAATATAGATAACCATTTGCCAAGCGGCAACTTGCCGCAATTGAGCTTATAACCCTCGGAACTGTATTTAAGGGACACCTTTTCGTATTCTGAAACTTCCTGAGAGGCGAGGCATTGGGGATGAGTGCAATACAGCTTGTTGTTGTTGTTCATTCGTTCAGTCGTGTCCGACTCTTCATGACCCCATGGACCAGAGCACGCCAGGCACGCCTATCCTTCACTGCCTCTCGCAGTTTGGCCAAACTCATGTTAGTAGCTTCAAGAACACTGTCCAACCATCTCATCCTCTGTCGTCCCCTTCTCCTTGTGTCCTCCATCTTTCCCAACATCAGGGTCTTTTCTAGGGAGTCTTCTCTTCTCATGAGGTGGCCAAAGTACTGGAGCCTCAACTTCAGGATCTGTCCTTCTAGTGAGCACTCAGGGCTGATTTCTTTGAGAATGGATAGGTTTGATCTTCTTGCAGTCCATGGGGCTCTCAAGAGTCTCCTCCAGCACCATAATTCAAAAGCATCAATTCTTCGGCGATAAGCCTTCTTTATGGTCCAGCTCTCACTTCCGTACATTACTACTGGGAAAACCATAGCTTTAACTATACGGACCTTTGTCGGCAAGGTGATGTCTCTGCTTTTTAAGATGCTGTCTAGGTTTGTCATTGCTTTTCTCCCAAGAAGCAGGCGTCTTCTAATTTCGTGACTGCTGTCACCATCTGCAGTGATCATGGAACCCAAGAAAGTGAAATCTCTCACTGCCTCCATTTCTTCCCCTTCTATTTGCCAGGAGGTGATGGGACCAGTGGCCATGATCTTAGCTACTCCCTCCCAACCCCCTTTCGGTCCATTGTTGTGGTACCCCTAAAGAGTGTGGGGCCCATAGGCCTACTCTGCCTGTTTGGTAATCCAGCCCGGCCCCTTTGGCTGCAGGAGAGAGAAGAAACGGAAGTTGAGGGACGCCTCCTGATGCGCTGCAGCTGTTCCCCACAATGAAATGGAAGGCTCAACGTTTGTCAGGCACTTTTGGATGCTCAGCAGCCCTGTGTGGTTACAACAACCCTGTAAAGTAGGCCAGTGCTATGCGCTCCCCCAATTGCAGCTGAATCCCTCGCAGATTGGCACCCAACCTCTGCTTAAAAGCCTCCAAGGAAGGAGAGTCCGCCACTGTCCCAGAGAGTCTTACCATCAGAAAGTTCTTCCTATTGTTCAGTCCGAATCTCCTCCCCTGCCCTCCCCTCTGGAGCAGCAGAAAACAAGCTTGCTCCCTCTTGCAGCCCTCAGATATTGAAAGATGGCTCTCCTCTCTCCTCTCAGTCTCCTCTTCTCCAGGCTAAACATACCCAGCTGCCTCAACCGTTCCTCATAAGGCTTGGTTTCCAACTGCCTCAACTGTTCCTCATGAGGCTTGGTTTCCAACAGCCTCAACCGTTCCTCATCAAGCTTGGTTTCCAGACCCTTCATCATCCTGGTCGCCCTCCTCTGCTCAATATCCTTCTTCAACTAGCCTGCACTGACTGGCAGCGGGACAGAAGACCTGCATGCAAAGCAGATGGTCCAATCCTGCGCTATGGAGACCTCTGGCCTGCCTTGAAGGATGTGGGTGTGGTCTCCCTTTGGAAATGGGGCTGCAGGAAGAAGGATGTGGATGTGAATCTGCTGAGAGAAGATGCAGCCCAGCTGCAGATGGAACAGCAGGTGCCTCCAAGTTTTGACAGTCGAGCATCACCTCTCAGGAGGGGCCAGCTCCAGGTGGGGGGGTTGCCATGGTGACAAGGACCTGCCCTCCTTTGTGACATCTCTTGCTTCTTCCTTAAAAGCCACTGACTTGCAGCCAGCCATTGTGGGTTAGTAGTAGAGAGAGGCCAGTTGAGTAGTAGAGAGAGGTGGTGGTTGGAGATGATAAGGAGAGGTGTTCATTGGATTCTTCATTTGATTTTTATTTGATTTATTTCTTTTCTTTTCTTTATTTTTATTTTATTATTTTACTTTTTATTTTACTTTTTTGTTCTTTTCATATTTTTTATTTTACATTTTTATTTTGTGCACATTTGTGCACATTTTGTATATATTTATTTGTATATATTTATTTTGTGCTTAGAGGAGTAGTTAGGGGTAAGTGTAGGGTTAGGGCGGGGGTTTGGCTTAGGGTTGGGGTCAGAGTTAGGCTTGGGTGAGCATTTTAGATAGCTAGCTAGTTTAGAGAGGAGGGTGGGAATTTTTGTGAACAAAATGTGCAGGCTGTAAGTAGCATTCCTTTGCTTTCTCTTTGTCTCCTGGGGGCGGGGTGGGAGTCCTGGGGTCCCCTGCACAGCCTTAGCTCTCTGGAAATCAACCCGGCCAGTCTTTTCCAGAGAGCTCAGCTCCTCCACACTCTTTCCCTGCCTTCCCCTTTTCTCTCCCCTCTCATCATTTACATTTACTAGGACATTTGTAGCCCGCTTTCCTCCCAGGTGCTCAAGGTGGCCTTCATGGTTCTCCCTGCCACCAATTGATATCTTCACAGCAGCCCTGCAAAGTAGGCTAGGCTGGCCCAAGGTCCACCAGGGAGCTTCATGGCTGAGTGGGGATTCAAACTCTGTTCTCCCAGGTCCTCCTAGTCCAGCCCTCCAACCACTACACCTCTGCCCGGCTCCATTTTACATTTCTCCAGCTGCCCTACGACATTGGCCTTCTCCCTCTTCCTGGGGGTCTCTCTTGCTCCAAGGAAGACTCCACCACCTTCCTCATGTTCTGCTCCTTGATGCTTGGAGGACCTTCCTAGGGGTCTCCTCCCTCTCCAGGAAGGGCAAGGGTGTCCTAAGAAGACGAGGCAGAGCAGCCCTTGAACAGCTGGCAATGCTTCTCTTTCCTTTGGGCTGGAGCTCTTGAACCCATAACACTTGGGGCCTCCTTCCTCTCTCTGCCAGCCCTTCATGCTCTGGGCTGCCTCTTCCCACCTCTGGTGATGCCCTTTCAGGTAAATGAACTGCAGAGAGATGGAAGGAATTGGGCCAGAGGCCCCTCCTCACACACAAACACTCCCCAAGAATGGGGGCTGCTGGCTTCTGAGTTGCTCTCTCTGCTTGTCTCTTCTAGGTTCAGGTGCTTAAGATGCCTGGTGGGCCGCAGCAACAGGGTGGCCCCCCCCTGCAAGGCCCAGAGCAGCCCGTGGCATCAGCTGAGCAAGTGGCCCTCCTTTTTGGGACAGAGGAGGGCAGGAGTGGGCTAGAGAGGTAGCTAGTCAAACGATGCACAGAGCCTGACGGCTGGATCCGACCCAAGGTCCATCTGGGCCAGTGTCTGGAAACCCAACCCCCCCCAGCGACCACCCCATTTTGTGGGGTCTGATAGAAGAAGCAGGGGGCTGGGCTGGGGGGCAGTTGTCAGCAGGAGGGGCACCTTCCCTGGGGAGCCATGTTCTGGAGGCAGGAAGCCAGGATGGGACCCCAAGGCCTGAGGTGTCCCTCCCCTGTAGTAGGACTTTGAATCCAGGAGAAAACTCTTGGAATAGCCTTGCCAGGGGCTCAGGGACGAACTCACCTGTCCCCATGTCCTTCTCTCTGCAGATGTGCTGGGGTTCCACATCCCTTGCCTAGTGGTGAGTATTGGATAAAACCAGAGCAGGGAGTGGATCCCTCAGACCTGCCCCCCACTGCCTGGGCTCTTTGCCCCCACCCACTCTGCACTCTCAGGCGCGGAGGAGCCCTCCCCCCCCCCACAAGGAACTGACAGCCTGACTTTTTCAGCTCAGGGGGCTCCGAACCCTGAAGTGCTCCAAGCAGGAGATGGCCAAAGCCATTATGGTGAGTGATGGGTGAGTGAGGGACCCCCATGGGGAGGGGAGGGCAGAGAGGGGCTTTGGGCATTTGCCAGAGAGGAGGACCCTTCTGGCTTAGGGGTTGTCAATCCCCTCGAAAGGCAAGCCTGGCATTTGGGGTCGGAGCCATGCTCTGGAGACCCCCGGAAGGAGCCGACGTTCCTCCTCTGCTCTCTGCCAGCACATCTTGGGCCACTTGGAGCACTTCAGGGATTGCCCCCTGGCCTTGGAGGCCCTCCTCCAGCTGAGGTGAGTGTGGTCTTTGGGGTGGGCGGGGTTGTGGGGTGGGGGGGCAAAACTCCAGGGGGAGCTCCGGGTGGGAAAGAGCAGGCAGGAGGGAGAAGGGGGCAAGGGAGGAGGCATTTTCCTTTTCTCTCTCCAGCTTCATGAGACCCCATTTTAGCTGTGATATGGTCAGCGCTATCCTGCATGTTCTTGGGGGTGCAGAAAGGGAGGAGGACAAACAGCTATGTCCTCTGCTTTGACTTCCCTTTGCACAGCTCTTTCCTCTTCTCACATCCTTGCAAGATTTAACCCAGCACTCAACCTCTCTTATTTATTTTCCTGGAGGAACTGAAGCGGCACTTCCAGAGCCTGCTGGGGGGGGGGTCTCCTCCTGGAAGCTCCCAATGCTGGCCCCCTCCTCCAGCTGCTCACTATTAAGTGTCCTGATGGTATCAGGAGTGGGTTTAGGGTTGCCCCCCATCCCTTACCCAACAGACTGTCCCATTTCTGAGGCACCAAGTCCACTGTCCTGTTTGGCCCCCCGTTTGGCCCAAGACCAAAACTGCCCTCATGGTTCAGGAGTTCCAGGGACTCCGTGATGGGGGCAGCGGGGGGCTGTTTTGGCCCAGACTGGCCCCTGACTCTGAGACACTCTTTCCTCCTGCAGGACCTCTGATATTACCCCCTTTGGGGTACCTTTTTATCATGTGTGGTGGGAATATAAAAAGGTGAGAATGTATTGGGATATGATATATCATGAGTTAAGAAAAATGTTGAAATATAACTTTGTTAAGAAGCCTGAAGCTTTTTTATTAGTATAGTAGGTACAGACATTGAAAAGAAGGATACTAGACTTTTCCAGTACGCAGTGGCTGCAGCTAGAATTCTTCTAGCACAAAAAATGGAAACAAGAAGAATTACCGACGAAAGAAGAATGGACAGTGAAATTGACTGAATATGCAGAAATGGACAAAATGACGGGAAGAATCTGGGAGCAGCGGGACCAGAAATTCATCAAAGACTGGTCAAAGTTTACGAACTATCTAAAAGACAATTTACAATTGAATATGTTAATAGGATTTCAAGAAGTTTCGTAGTTAATGTGTAGAGCTATTATTGTAAGTATGGTAGTAAAAGTAAGAAAGAATTTCTTTTTTGATAATGTAAGCAATAGTTGATTAAAGAAATATAATACCAAGTTATAATTTAGAAAGCCATGTGAAGGGATTGAGGGAAGTCATGGCTTGCTAGCCAAATGGAAAATGTATGAGAATATCTGTTTGAATGTAGTATTGTAGTAATTTAGTGTAAAAAAATAATAAAAATTATATATATAGATAGATAGATAGATAGATAGATAGATAGATAGATAGATATTACCCCCTTTGGGGAAGTGAGGGGGAAAGGAAACTAGCGGCCAGCAGCATTTCTCTGCTGCTGGCTGTTTCAAAAAGATCCCCCCCACCTCAGAGTAAGTATCTTGCCTTCCTGTATTCATTTCTTTGGTTGCTTCCATCCCCACAAGAGCACACACCCCTAGCGACTTTTAATGCAGAAAATGCGGTGTGTGTCCCTGGGTGCCAGGATGAGGCCAGAGGCTTTTTCTGCCCTCTTTCCTGGTGCTGCCCTTCCACCTCTGCCCAGGAGGCTGTGGGGCCCAGGGAGGTCCTCTGGGGCAAGCGATTGGGCCCAAGCCATAGGGAGATCTGTCCTGCCTGACGTGGGGCTGCTTCTGTGCTCTCTTGCACCCATTCAGGGTGGGTTTGTAGTGTTATCTGACTTTTCTTTCCTCTGCAGAAGACAGTAATTTGTCCGGAGCTGGCCTGTTTCTGGCAAAATCTGAAAGAAGGTAAGCCCCACAACTTGGGGGCAGCAAATTCCCTTGTCCCTTGTTTTCCCAAAACACACCTCCCACCCAAGGTCTTCATGCTGGGAGTCCTGCAGGGCCTGCTCCCTGCCTGGCAGGCCTTTCCCATGAAGTCAGGTCCACACCATACACTTAAAACATGGCGCGCGCGCACCCCCGAACCCTGGGAATTGTAGTTTGTTAAGCATGCTGGCAATCGTGGCTCTGTGAGGGGTAAACATCAGCTCTCAGGATCCTTTGGAGGAAGTACTGTGCTTCAAATGTGCTTTGGATGTGTTTTAAATATATGGTGTGGATCTGACATAAAAGTTGTAGGGCACCACAATATTAGACTGCAGCAGCAGCAGAGGAAGCCTCTCGGGAACCTGGGGCAGCGTGCCCAGGGGTAGGACAAACCGCCTCTAGGGGCGCAGCGTGGTGCACGGCATCCATAGGGACAGGATGGGGCTTTCAGCACCCCATACCGTCCCTATGGGCGCCATGGCGCATTCCATCCCTATGGAAGCTGCGCGCCCCGTGCCTTGTCATTCCATGCTGTCCCTATGGGCGTCGCGTGCAATGGGGTGCACGGCGCCCAAAGGGACAGGGTGCACAGCGGGTCCTCAGCTGCCCTACAGCTCGGGGGGGGGGACAGTGGGCCGGCAGCGTGCACGAGCCTGCGGGCACTGAGACACGTGGCTCGTGCACGCTGCAGTTCCTGCGGTGACGAGTGCTGCCCACCTTTTTGTCACCCCCTGTCAGGGTGACACCTGGGGTGGGGCGGGCCACACACCCCCACCCCTTCCTATGCCCCTGCTGACAGGCTCTCCCAGCTGGATAAACAGGTGTTTGCCACAAGTGTCTATTTTGCTAGAGTTTTAGTACTGTTTATTTGCTTTCTTGGTTTTTAAAACCGGTTTTAATCGTCTTACGCGTAAATCACCTTGAGATGGTTAACAACAGCAATAATATCAACTCACATTAGGCAAGTGCTGCTTCTGTGCTTAAAAATATGTTTTATGGCTTTCTTCGACGTCTGGAAGGAACTTCAACTGCTGTGGGTTCTGACCTGCTGAGCCTGAGAATAAGTCACTGAAGTATAGTAGGTAGCCGTGTTGGTCTGCCGTAGTCGAAACAAAATAAAAAATTAAAAAAATCCTTCCAGTAGCACCTTAAAGGTAAAGGTAGAGGGACCCCTGACCATGAGGTCCAGTCGCGGATGACTCTGGGGTTGCGGTGCTCATCTCGCTTTATTGGCCAAGGGAGCCGGTGTACAGCTTCCGGGTCATGTGGCCAGCATGACTAAGCCGCTTCTGGCGAACCAGAGCAGCGCATGGAAATGCTGTTTACCTTCCTGCCAGAGTGGTACCTATTTATTTACTTGCACTTTGACGTGCTTTCGAACTGCTGGGTTGGCAGGAGCTGGGACCGAGCAACTGGAGCTCACCCCATCGTGGGGATGCGAACTGTGACCTTCTGATCGGCAAGCTCTAGGCTCTGTGGTTTAACCCACAGCGCCACCCGCGCCCCAAGTGTGCACGCACACGAAAGCTCATTCCAAGAACAAACTTAGTTGGTCTCTAAGGTGCTACTGGAAGGAATTTTTTTTATTTTTTATTTTGTTTCCACTGAAGTATGATTTTCGGTCTCCATAAACTTATTCCTTTAGTGCCAGAGGCAAACATGGATCTTCTGACCGATTAATACGAAAATCATTTTTAATCAGAAGACGTTTGCGAAGATATTTTCCCAAGGCTAGTTCTCGTTCAATAGAAACATTTCATATTCCTACTGCACCGCTTCGAAAGGGAGTTAAGTAGACATTTAGATTCCTTTGGAAGGGAGACGTGTATTTCTGGTCTTAAAAGCAGTGTTATTGCCACCCATGCCTGAAGGGGAAACTTTGACATGCAAGGAGAACCCGGATGGCCTATTTTTCATCTTCCCACTCAGCATCTTCAGCTGCACATCAGCAGATGTGATCACTCTCAGCGTGGGCTGTGAGAGCGCCAAAGGCAAGTTTGATTCAATCGTCAAAACCTGAGCATGAAGGCAGAGTATGAACTTGTTCTCTGAGGTGCCTACCCTGCACTGAGATGCTTTTAAGCTCAGGTACCTGCCAGATAATTTTAATTATATCCTGCTTACCCTAAGGTAAAATACTTTTGTCAAGTTAAGAGCAATTTCCTTGTATGATCTTGAGATGAAACTCACCTCAAAAGTGTATGTTCGGAATGAGTCAAACAGTTATAGCGGGTGATTGATTCCATGCAACCTTTAGCCTAGTAGCAACTTACCGGTAGATAGCCGGTAATCATTTGCCCATTTGCGGATGAGAACGTCACCGCACAGACATAGCCAATCAGAAATCCAGGAAAACGGGTTGTGGGCAAATGATCCTTAAAGGTAAAAGGGACCCCTGACCATGAGAAGAAGAAGAAGAGTTTGGATTTGATATCCCGCTTTTCACTACCCGAAGGAGTCTCAAAGCGGCTAACATTCTCTTTTCCCTTCCTCCCCCACAACAAACACTCTGTGAGGTGAGTGAGGCTGAGAGACTTCAGAGAAGTGTGACTAGCCCAAGGTCACCCAGCAGCTGCATGTGGGGGAGTGGAGACGCGAACCCGGTTCCCCAGATTATGAGTCTACCACTCTTAACCACTACACCACAGACTCTGGGGTTGTGGTGCTCATCTTGCTGAGGGAGCCAGTGTACAGCTTCCAGGTCATGTGGCCAGCATGGCTATACCACTTCTGGCACAATGGAGACACGGCGATGGAAACCAGAGCGCACAGAAACGCCGTTTACCTTCCCACCGGAACGGTATCTATTTATCTACTTGCACTTTGACGTGCTTTTGAACTGCTAGGTTGACAGGAGCTGGGACCGAGCAACGGGAGCTCACCCCGTCGCGGGGATTCGAACCGCCGACCTTCTGATCGGCAAGCCCTAGACTCTGTGGTTTAGACCACAGCACCACCTGCGTCCCATACTACGTCCATAAAGTGTACAGATGACCGGCAGACCTATTACAATGAAGTGTACCAGAGGCACGTGAGTCCTTTCTTCGCAGAATTTTCAGGAGGATTTGCCCATAGATGTCAATGTTGGAACCATGGGATGGAAAGCCAGCTGGCTTGGCCCCAGCTGGAGCGTCTCCCTTCTCAGCCTTGCCGCTGCGGAGATCCATCAGTCATCCTCCTCCGACGTGCATCTGTGACTCACACTATTTAGCAGGAGCACACATTTCTTCAGCAGTGTGTAAACACACAACAGATTAAGCTCGAGGTGTGGATACTATACTAAGCTGCACATTTATTGAACATAAATCAGGACAAAGAAAAACATGGCCTCCCTCTTTGTCGTTCTCCCCGGAGAGAGGGAAAACAAAAGCAATACAAAGTGGATGTTCCGCTCACGGGACTCCAGCAATCTGTGCTGGAATGTAAACAGACATGGACATGTAACAGTCCCACATATCTGGGGCAAGGGTGCAATGGAATTCCCAACAGTCAACCCCTTTACACCTGATGACATAGCAGTATGATCTGGGGTTGTGTGTCTCTGGCATCAGACTTTCCTCTGCTACATGCATTTTTTAGGATTGTAAACTGTGTTGCAAAATTCAGAGAAATGCTTTTTTTGAAGGATAGTTGCATTTAATCATAGAATCATCGAGTTGGAAGAGACCACAAGGGCCATCCAGTCCAACCCCCTGCCAAGCAGGAAACACCATCAAAGCATTCCCGACAGATGGCTGTCAAGCCTCTGCTTAAAGACCTCCAAAGAAGGAGACTCCACCACACTCCTTGGCAGCAAATTCCACTGCCGAACAGCTCTTACTGTCAGGAAGTTCTTCCTAATGTTTAGGTGGAATCTTCTTTCTTGTAGTTTGAATCCATTGCTCTGTGTCCGCTTCTCTGGAGCAGCAGAAAACAACCTTTCACCCTCCTCTATATGACATCCTTTTATATATTTGAACATGGCCAGGGGCGTCGCTAGGGGGGTGCGGTGGGGGCGGTACGCCCCCGGGCGACAGGGGCCACAAGTGGCGGGTGGGGGCGCCAAGCGGCGGGTGGGGGCGACAAGCGGCGCCCCTCCCGCCACTCCCCAGGCAACTCCCCAGGTCACCCCGGGAGCAGCAGCGCTGCACGGATGGGGTGCTCCCTCGGCCGTGCGCTGTTGCTCCCGGGGCGACCGGAGCGAGCGGCGGCGCATGGGGGTGACAAGCGGCAGCCCCTCCCGCCATTCCCAAGCGCTGCCGCTCCCTCCGTCACCCCAGGAGCAACAGCGCACGGCCGAGGGAGCACCCCGTCCGTGCAGCGCTGCTGCTCCCGGGGTGACCGGCAGCGTGGGGAGTGGCAGGAGGGGCCGGCGCTTGTCAGCCCCACGCGCTGCCGCTGGCTCCGTCCCCCCGGGAGCAGCAGCGCACGGTGTGTGCGGTGCTGCTGCTCCTGGGGCAACGGAGCGAACGGCGGCACGTGGGGGGGGACAAGAGGCAGCCCCTCCCACCATTCCCACGCGCTGCCGCTCCCTCCGTCACCCTGGGAGCGGCAGCGCACGGCCCGACGACGGAGTGCGCCTGCACGCGCAGGCGCACTCTGTCATCGGATCGCCGCTTCCACAGCCTCCTTTTGAGCCGGAGAGCTTAAAAGCGAGCTCTTCGGCTTAAAAGAGGGCTGCAGAAGCGGCGCCGGCACCCCCGGAACCGCCCTGGGGGCGGAGCGTCATGACGTCACAATGTGATGTCACGACGCCCCGCCCCCGGGGCGTTTCCTTTGCCGCCCCGGGTACCGCGGAGCCTTACTCCGCCACTGAACATGGCTATCATATCACCCCTTAACCTTCTCTTCTCCAGGCTAAACATACCCAGCTCCCTAAGCCGTTCCTTATAAGGCATCGTTTCCAAGCCTTTGACCATTTTGGTTGCCCTCTTCTGGACACGTTCCAGCTTGTCAGTATCCTCCTTGAACTGTGGTGCCCAGAACTGGACACAGTATTCCAGGTGAGGTCTGACCAGAGCAGAATATAGTGATACTATTACTTCCCTTGATCTAGATGCTATACGCCTATTGATGCAGCCCAGAATTACATTGCCTTTTTTAGCTGCTGCATTACACTGTTGACTCATGTCAAGTTTGTGGTCTACCAAGACTCCTAGATCCTTTTCACATGTACTGCTCTCAAGCCAGGTGTCACCCATCCTGTATTTGTGCCTTTCATTTTTTTTGCCCAAGTGTAGTACTTTACATTTCTCCTTGTTAAAATTCATCTTGTTTGCTTTGGCCCAGTTGTCTAATCTGTTAAGGTCATTTTGAAGTCTGATCCTGTCCTCTGGGGTATTAGCCACCCCTCCCAAATACACAATTTAAGTTTGTGTATTGGTTGGGGAAAGGGTGCATTAGGTGTGTTTGAATGTGAACCAAAGAGAATTTCTCCTCCTCACTAGCACAGAGCAGCAGAATGGCATAGCAGGAGCTATATCCTAAGGAGTTCTTGTATTCAATTCAGTTCAGCTGCAAACTCACTGGATGGAGTTAGGCAAGCTCACTGTATCTCAAGATACAGGTAGGTAGCCGTGTTGGTCTGCCATAGTAAAAAAAAATCCTTCCAGTAGCACCTTAGAGACCAACTAAGTTTGTTCTAAGTGTGCATGCACACGAAAGCTCATACCAAGAACAAACTTAGTTGGTCTCTAAGGTGCTACTGGAAGGATTTTTTGATTTTATATTTTGTTGTATCTCAAGACTTGCTCCTCTCTGCCTGCAATATGGGGAGTAAATCAGTGGCATCCAGAGCTATAGGGATTGCTGAGTTGAGGTATGTGAGATGTTTTTAGCCCACAGGAAAGGTCATCTATAGTTATTGTCATTGTAGAATACACTGATAGATGTGAAAACACTTTGAGTGCATGCACACACCAGATCTTTGAGCTTGGGGGGGGGGGCTTCTTTTAACAGAATTGAATTTACACCTGAATAGAAGACAATGTAAGAATAAAGGTGGGGGGGCAACGTCCCCTCTTTCGAACGAAGCTGCGTACTTGAGACAGACACTTTAGCAACTGCTGTTGGATATAAGATGCTGTTTCTTACCAAGGCTGTCTCCTCTTCATTCATTTGAGATACATTCCATTCTTTTTGTTTGCTTTCCATATCCTCACCTTCATTAATCATTCTTCCCCCCCCCCACCACAATGCCCTGAGCCACTATTCAGACCTGCGAGTTTAAAAATTGCACTAGCCAATTCTAATTACTTCGGGAGGAGAAGAAGAAGAAGAAAAGTTTGATTCGCTTTATTCTTTTGCTGCCTCTCTACAATAGTCCAGCGCTGTTATGGAAAGAATCTAATTAAGCTAATTACTCTCATTGGCTTGTTTAATCAACGGCTTGGTTTAATTGGGCCTTGCTAATGTGAGACTCTGTCGTGCATGGTATGTAATGTGAGAACCAGGAGACCTTGTTGCTCCATCGGTTTATAGAAGCAGGCTGCATTCTTAGTCTAACAAGTGAATTTTAATAAACGGTTGCCTCAGCCTCATTCAAGAGCCCAACAGAAGACTGGTGATGGGGGACAGGGGGTTTATTGATAATGCAAATAGAGGAAATTTCATGCATGGCATTTCTGGTAGTATGTGGGAGAGGCACAAAATCCTTCATCCCACCCAAGCCTCGGGCAGCATCGTAAATCCCATCTCTTATCCATTTATAATAATAATAATTTATTATTTGCACCCCGTCCATCTGGCTGGGTTTCCCCAGCCACTCTAGGTGGCTACCGTCCTTTATGAGCAGGGGTCGGCAATGTGCGGCCCATGGGCCATATATGGCCCATAAAGACTGTTTCACCGGCCCATAAGCCGCCCCCAAACTGAGCCGCCCGCCCGGCAAGTCCCCTGCCTGCTGGACTAAACCAGCGCAGCGCGGGGACTCGCTGAATGGTGCCGGAAATGGTATCTGCGCGTCTGCACATGTCCAGATGCTGAAAATTGCTTCTGCGCAAGCACAATTTTCAGCATCTGGACATGCGCAGACGCGATTTCCGGCATCGTGCTGGGCCAGTCCGGCCCACGGACGATCTCCACGGGAGTGATCTGGCCCATGACCAGTGATCCTTGCTGCCCCCTGCTGTGAGTGACCTGCCCCCGCTCAACTCCTCAAAGGAATTGAGGGGGTGCTCATCAAATTTGTAGATTACACCAAAGGATAACTACTTAGAATAAAGAATCAGGGTTCAAGATGACCTTAACAGATTGGAGAACTAGGCCAAAACTAACAACATGAATTTCAATAGGGACAAATGTAAAGTCCAGCACTTAGGCAGGAAGAATCAACTGCTCCAATATAAGATGGGGGACACCCGGCTTGGAAGGGATCCACAAGCTGAACAAATTTTTTACACATCACTTGGGAAGACAGGCAAACTGATGCCAGTGTACTGGAAGAAATATAATTAAGAACTCTGGCCGGAAGTTTCAACCCAAAAGGTGCGTTTACTCTTGAGTAAATACAAATGTATCAATCCTGTCAAGAATTACAGTCTTAAATGAAGAAATAGTTTCACATTGAAAAGTCCCTTGAAAGTCTTTTAGAAGTTGATGTTAAGGGCTTCTACGATGCGTGTCAGATGTATAATGAGACAACTAGAGACCAGGACAGGGCCCCGTTTTGGCGTAGACGCCTTCCTCGGCTCGTTTTCTTTTTTTTTTTTTTTTTGAGAGAGAAGTGTATAAAATAGAAAACACAGGAAAACTTTCTCTAAGATGCTACATCATCTCAAGAATCAAAGAAATAGAAACCATATATATTTTATACACTTCTCTCTCTCTCTCTCTCAAAAAAAAAATGAGCCAAGGAAGGCTCATAAACCCTTTAAAATGTAACTCTTTTTTTGGGGGGGGGGTTATTGTTCTTATTTTGATTTTGTATATTGTGATCTTTTCTGTGACCTCCGGGTATAGGACGGAATATAAATTCAATGATAATGATAACAACAACAACAACAACAACAACAACAACAACATCAACATTTACACCCTGCTCATCTGTCTGGGTTTCCCCAGCCACTCTGGGTGGCTTCCAGCAAAATATTAAAATACAATAGTCTGTCAAACATTAAACGCTTCCCTAAACAGGGCTACCTTCAGGTATTTTCTGAATGTCAGGTAGTTGTTTATTCCCTTGACCCCTGATGGGAGGGCATTCCACAGGGCGGGCGCCACTACCGAGAAGGCCCTCTGCCTGTTTCCCTGTAGTTTTGCTTCTCGCAGTGAGGGAACCGACAGAAGGCCCTCGGCGCTGGATCTCAGTGTCCAGGCTGAATGATGGGGGTGGAGACGCTCCTTCAGGTATACAGGACCAAGGCCGTTTAGGGCTTTAAAGGTCAGCACCAACACTTTGAATTGTGCTTGGAAATGTACTCGGAGCCAATGCAGATCTCTCAGGACCGGTGTTATGTGGTCTCGGAGGCCGCTCCCAGTCACCAGTCTAGCTGCCGCATTCTGGATTAATTGAAGTTTCCAGGTCACCTTCAAAGGTAGCCCCACATACAACGCATTGCAGTAGTCCAAGCGAGAGATAACTAGAGCATGCACCACTCTGGGGAGACAGTCTGCGGGCAGGTAGGGTCTCAGCCTGCTAACAGATCGAGCTGGTAGACAGCCACCCTGGACACAGAATTGACCTGTGCCTCCATGGACAGCTGTGAGTCCAAAATGACTCCCAGGCTGCGCACCTGGTCCTTCAGGGGCACAGTTATCCCATTCAGGACCAGGGAGTCCCCCACATTGCAGCAGTTTCACAAGTTGCCCGGGAATGAACAAATCTCCCACCCTCCCAAAAAAGCCCCAACCAAAAAACCCTAATGTCAGGTGCTGCTGCCCCTCCTTGGAACCCAACCCTGAGCAGCTTGGTCCGCCCCCCCTCCTCCTCTCGCCTCACAATGCTGCCCGAGAGACTGCAATGGCCCCGTTTTACATGAAAAAGGGCCCTATTGAGGCTCGCTGGGCCAAGGAGTAGGAATTATTAATCACTCCTCCAAAAGGATCTGCCCAATTCATGGCAACCTAACTTCAAATCAATTAGTTCATTTGTCCTCCCCTGTAGCTGTCCGGCGCACAATGGCGACATCTCCTGCGAAAGAAGACACAGGGGGAAGAAACCACAAAGATTGCTTGTCCTAATGAGCAATTAGGAAAGCGTGTAGGTTTCCTCTTTCTTCGGCCCATTCTGAGGCCTGAATTCTAAAAGTGATGCTTTTCTTCTCAACTTCCTGTTTGTCAAATGAAGTGCTAATCAGGGCTCCCTGGGGGTGGCGAAGGGGGGGGGAATAGCACAACCTCCAGACAAAGTTGGATGAGGTGAAGTGGCTTCGTCCGCAGCGACGGGGAGCTGGAAGAGAAAATAATCGCACCCCACGCCTTTAGAAAACACGCTGCCTCCAAGCAGTTCCACACACCTGAGTTAAAACCGGCACGTCACTTGTTAGCAATGCCAATGCTCCGCGGGGGCTTCCACATGCGGCGATAAGCATGCCTTTCGGTCTCCTTCCCTTATGAAAGTTGTGTGGGAGACTGCGGTCACGTCCAACATTGCAGTACGTTTCCGAGCACAATTCAAAGTGTTGGTGCTGACCTTTAAAGCCCTAAATGGCCTCAGTCCAGCATATCTGAAGGAGAGTCTCCACCCCCATCATTCTGCCCGGACACTAAGGTCCAGTGCTGAGGGCCTTCTGGCGGGTCCCTCACTGCGAGAAGCCAATTTACAGGGAACCAGGCAGAGGGCCTTCTCGGTAGTGGCACCCATCCTGTGGAACGCCCTCCCACCAGATGTCAAAGAGAAAAACAACTACCAGACTTTTAGAAGACATCTGAAGGCAGCCCTGTTTAGGGAAGCTTTTAACGTTTGACAGACTATTGTATTTTAATATTTTGTTGGAAGCCGCCCAGAGTGGCTGGGGAAACCCAGCCAGATGGGCGGGGTATAAATTATAAATTGTTGTTGTTGATGATGATGATTCTTGCTTGTTAGTAAGTTTAGGGGCAAATGACCACAGAGCTGTATTACTGATCGGCAGAGACTCAGACCATAGAAAATGTAGTTGACAAACAGGGCATTGTGTGATGTCATATGCCTGCGCTGCCCAAGGGGGCGTGGCGGAGGGTGCCCTCCCAGGCGTGGGATAGCCGCTTGGGTGCCTGGAGCCGGGGGCGGAGTGAGCAGCTCACCGGGGCGGAGTGAGCTGCCCATGGTGGACATTCGGTGCACCACCCACGACTCCCAAGCCTCCCCCAAGCTGTCAAAACGAAGGGGGAAGTGGGGAATGCTTCCAGCAAAGCGGCGCAGCTCCCCCCCTTACCCCGACGGCTCGGGGTAGGCTTGGGAGTCACGGGGGGGCGAATGTCACCCCCCTCAGTGAGGAAACCCGGGGCAGTCTCCCCACCCCACCCCACCCCACCCCCTTCCTATGCCCCTGGTGATTTCCCTTCCTCTCCTGGGAGGAAAAGAGCATACTGAAAAGTCCTGTTTCCTTCCCTGTTCCCTTTCTTTCTCTTCTTGACCGGCCAGGAGGGCAAATGCGCTTGCTCCAGTCCTAGGAACATGCCTGAGACTGTTTGAACTGTAAATATAAGTATTTTATCTGCATAGTTTTTATTGCTTCTGTAACAAAGAATCAATGCAAGACCATCTTACTTTCGCAGTCTGTTGTCTGATTTCTTTGTTAAGTGGGTTAAAATGAGGCGGTGAACTGGACTTAACTAAAATCAGTGCTTTTTTCTGGGGGTACTCAGGGCTACGCACTCCCCTAAACATTTTGTGAATCTAAGTTTGGCCTCATATTTCAATATGAGTAGGAAAATGAGAGTACCCCTAAACTTTTTTTTTTTTTTTAAAGCACTGACTAAAATAAGGTTGAGCAGCCTGTTCCTACATGCTTCAATTTTGCTGCTAGGAACGGGGCTTTGAACTCTGTTCAACCCACACACATGGGGGCCTTGAGGAATCAATAGTAATATATCCTCTCCTTTTAAAACCTATGCCACCCTGTTATACCCAATTCCCTCAACCGTTCCTCATAAGGCTTGGTTTCCAGACCCTTGATCATCTGGGTAGCTCTCCTCTGCACACGCTCCAGCTTCCCAATATCCTTCTTAATTGTGGCGCCATAGAATTGGACACAGGACTTCAGGTATGGTCTGACTAAGGCAAAATAGAGTGGTAGTACTACTTCCCTTGATTGAGACGCTAGACTTATGTTGATGCATCCAAGAATAGCATTAGCCTTTTTTGCTGCTGCATCACACTGTTGCCTCGTGTTAAGCTTGTGGTCACCTGGAATACTGTGTCCTGTTCTGGGCACCACAGTTCAAGAAGGATACTGACAAGCTGGAACGTGTCCAGAAGAGGCCAATCAAAATGGTCAAAGGCCTGGAAACAATGCCTTATGAGGAATGGCTTAGGGAGCTGGGTATGTTTAGCCTGGAGAAGAGAAGGTTAAGGGGTGATATGATAGCCATGTTCAAATATATAAAAGGATGTCATATAGAGGAGGGTGAAAGGTTGTTTTCTGCTGCTCCAGAGAAGCGGACACGGAGCAATGGATTCAAACTACAAGAAAGAAGATTCCACCTAAACATTAGGAAGAACTTCCTGACAGTGAGAGCTGTTCGGCAGTGGAATTTGCTGCCAAGGAGTGTGGTGGAGTCTCCTTCTTTGGAGGTCTTTAATCGGAGGCTTGACAGCCATCTGTCAAGAATGCTTTGATGGTGTTTCCTGCTTGGCAGGGGGTTGGACTGGATGGCCCTTGTGGTCTCTTCCAACTCTATGATTCTATGATTCTAAGACGTCTAGAAGACAAAGTCAATTCAAGCGTTCTGGTTAAAAACTCAACATGAGCTCCCTGTACTCAAAGAATTGCTTTAATGGTGGGGTTTTTTTTGGGGGGAGGAGAGGAGAGGGGGGAAGGCATCTGGTTGATGTGAGAGAGTTTGTCATTTGGTGTTATCTGTATGGAGAGCTAATGTTATGGTTTTTTATATGCTCAAACTTTCAACACACACACACAAAGAGAGACAGAGAGACTCTAATTTGGAAAGAGCTCTGGCCATCCTGACTCCACTAGCCCCACAAAAAACCCCCACATAGTTATTTACTTATTTGTTGCCGTTGCCAATCTAGGGTTTAACCTTTCCTTATATCTTGGTTGACAAATGCAGTGACTCAGATAAGATTGTGCGGTGCCTGCATGCTTCCCAGTGGAAAGCATTTTGTAGCAAATAATTATAGGTTGTTCTTGGTGAGAAAGCAAAAAAGAAGCCCCCACCGAAGCAGCACAGACTGTTTCTGTTAGGCTTTCTTTCTTTGTGTGTAATTATTTAAAGAGAAAACATACCCAAGCACAAAGGCATCCATATGATGGAGTTTCAACGGCTGGCGAAGCCACTGTAAAACACTCAGACATTGGTGAAAGGCAAAACTTGCAAAATTGTAAATAAGCACATATATCATGTGGCTCCCTTTTGACGATCCTGCGATCCTGCGGTGGTGTATCATTTCTAATATGGGTTAAGCGTATATCTGTGATTTTCCATTCCTGCGGTGAAAATTACATATTCGCATGCACAGGAAATTGTCCTGAATAGGCTGAAGAGATTGTGAATATGTTTGTGGATCCAAAGAACAAAGATCAACCTGCAATTAAACCAAGTCTCTAAGTTTAGAAAAAGGTTTTTTTTTTTTTTTGGCTTTCATGTGACCAACAGCCATAAAACACAATTCCAGTTGCTCCTAATCCTATAGGAATCCTAACCCTTCCCTCTCCAAATGTATTCATGGGTGAAACTCATCAGCTTCCTCGACAATTTCAGGCCAGTTGGGAAACTTGCTTTCTGCCAATCAAACTTCCACACACGCACACACACACACACACACACACACACACACCATTTCCCAAGCACACCGATTTCAGGGTTAGCGATGCTGACTACAACTGCTGCACTTTATTGGTAGAGAAGCTGTTCCAACTCTTTGAAGAAGCGACTTCTTGGTGTTTTTAGTATCTCCAAATTCTTGTTAAACAAGTCAAGAACACTCAGCTTGTTTCTGTTCTTGAGCCATTGTTATGTCATTAAACTGGAAAAAAAACTAATGCAGTAGGCATTAGAGGCCAGAGGCCTTCTTGCTGGGGATATGAGACAGCGAAATCCTAAAGGGAGCATCAACAGTATTTATGTATGTGACTACAGTGGCAAGGATTTTTTATGCACAGAATTGGAAGGAGGAGAGAACACACTGAAAGGAGGAATGGTCGGGGGGAATCTTGGAATATGCAGAGATGGAAAAATTGGTGGCACTGTTAAAATATATAAATTGCCCTGATGTGATTATTGGCGCAAGGTCACCCCAGCCTCTGACCTTAATCCGTAACAACAGCCCTGTCTTTTTTGGTTAAAATATGAGATCTGAGGTGCTCTTTTCTTTTGTTTCTCTCATTCCTTGTGTTTTATGCTTTCTGCATGGCTTCCCGTTGTTTTTCTTCCCTCCTTTAACTGAAGACATTTGGTGGCGTGGGAGCAGCGCTGTGGTCTAAACCACTCAACCTCTTGGGTTTGCCGATCGGAAGGTCGGCAGTTCAAATCCCCGGGACGGGGTAAGCTCCCGTTGCTCAGTCCCAGCTCCTGCCAACCTAGCAGTTCAAAAGCATGCCAGTGCAAGTAGATAAACAGGTACCACTCCAGCGGGAAGGTAAACGGCGTTTTCGTGCACTCTGGTTCCGTCGCGGTGTCTCCATTGCGCCAGAAGCGGTCTAGTCATGCTGGCCACATGACCCGGAAAGCTGTCTGTGGACAAACGCCGGCTCCTTCGGCCTGAAAGCAAGATGAGCACCACAACCCCATAGTCGCCTTTGACTGGACTTAACTATCCAGGGGTCTATGTTTGAAGGCATATTCCTTGCACTGTTCATCATCAAAACCACACAAATACCTTGTCTTTGCAACAGAGGTTCTTGGGCTTGAAGTTTTCCCGGTTGTGTTTGCTTCTCCTCCTCTCACCAGTTTACAGTATTCCCCTTTGTTTGTAGTGGAAATTACTATGGGGTGTGTGTGAATAAAACCCCAGAGCAAGGAGCCTGAGTGAACTTCTGCCTATCTCTGCTCAGACTCTCAGCACCTCTTCTAGCCTGGGAACTTCATTTTGCAACGTTTACCCAAGACTGGTTTCCATGGTTTTCTTCTCTCTTACTGACTAGGCCTCTCTTTCATGCAGCTCAGACTTTTGGACTCTCACGTAACCATTGTACTCGAGCTTGCTTTTCCTCTCTGTTGCTCCACAGCTGGGGTGATCCACAACCCTTGGTAGCTGTAGATGTTCCTTAATGAAGAAGAAGAGTTTGGATTTGATATCCCGCTTTATCACTACCCCAAGGAGTCTCAAAGCGGCTCACATTCTCCTTTCCCTTCCTCCCCCACAACAAACACTCTGTGAGGTGAGTGGGGCTGAGAGACTTCAGAGAAGTGTGACTAACCCAAGGTCACCCAGCAGCTGCATGTGGAGGAGCGGAGACGCGAACCCGGTTCACCAGATTACGAGTCCACCGCTCTTAACCACTACACCACACTGCTTCAGCAGACTAGTGATGGATGGGCAGGAGATTTTGGGAGATCAAGTCCACTTCCCGAAAACCCTTTTTTTAAGAGGCCCGGGACTTGACTATGCCATTGCCATTGTGGAGTGCATGGCAGCATGGCTCGCAACAGTCCAATAGCAGTTTTTGAAACTTACAGGTAGGTAGCTGTGTTGGTCTGCCATAGTCAAAACAAAATAAAATAAAATAATTCCTTCCAGTAGCACCTTAGAGACCAACTAAGTTTGTTCTTGGTATGAGCCTTCGTGTGCGTGCACACTTCTTCAGATACACACGAAAGCTCATACCAAGAACAAACTTAGTTGGTCTCTAAGGTGCTACTGGAAGGAATTTTTTATTTTTTTTCATTTTTGAAAGGAGCATTAACTTCAACAGAGGATGGTTTCTAGCAGGGAAATGTTGGGTTGATGTTTTCATCGCTCTGCTGTACAACTTCTTTCCCCAAGATGCTATGCCGTTTCTCTGATGAAAATAGGAATGTCCTAATTAATTAATTAATTAATTAATTAATATTTATACCCCATCCATCTGACTGGGTTGTCCCAGCCACTCTAGGAGGCTTCCAATATATATATAAAAACGTAAGAAAACATCACACATTAAATAACTTCCCATACAGGGCTGCCTTCAGATTTCTTCTAAAAGTTGTATAGTTCAGGGATGTCTTAATGGGATTTCAAAGGCGAAACTGACGTTGGGGGCAATTTCCAAAAGGCGGCGCTGCGTTTTTTATTTTATAATATTTATTTTTATTAGTTTTCAAATTTTAACAAACCCATCCTAATTATTTAAATTTAATACATTTCCCCCCCCCCAAAAAAAGTGGTTAGGTTTCCCACTCCCGTTGCAAGCATATGTCCATTAAATTCCTGATGTTACCACTTCATTCTTCTTCGTTGATCACCTTCTCAACCTTCTACTAGTTTTAATCCATTTTCATAGCCAGCCAATTTTGTTACCTTGCAATCAGCACCATTGTTGTTTCCAAAACATATGAACATCCATTTTTGCTTCCAACATGAATCTTAGGCAAGTCAATTGAAAAATCACGGGGTGTTGTTGTTTTTTTGGCATTTTTGTAAACAGCTTTGGAGTTTGTCTAATAAAATCTCAACAATTTTTTTGGGTGTCCCTAGTATAGTTACTTATCTCCTTGGCTCGGTGCCCGCATAACTCCATGCCCTCCAACGTTTCTCCGATGAAAATAGGGACACTCTAAGGAAAAGCGGGATATTCTGGGGTCAAATCAGAAATCGGGAAAGCTTCTGTAAGTCCAGGACTGACCCTGGAAAATGGGGGCACTTGGAGGGTCTGCATATTTGAGTGTTAAGATCCCAAGACCTCCCCCCAATAAATAAAGACACAATTGACACGGAATTTAATTTAAGGTTCTTGGCATAATTTTGGCCACAACTTTATTGATTACAGATCATGAGTGGTTTCCTTAGGCATTGGTTCCTGACTAGCTGCACCTGACCTCAGCAGGGCAGCACTGACACCTGGACTCCAGCAGATGTCAGTAAGGGAAAACATGCTGGGGGAGCGTTGGACCAGATTCAAATCAGACTCAAGCTCACCCCAAATGCTCCCAGGGGCTCTGGCATGGCCCTAACCCCTGGAAGGGGATCAGACAAAAGCAAGACAAGTCCCTGGATTCCTTTAACGGAATACCCTAGCATTGGAGGGGCAGGCACAGCCTAAACGCATCCCCTCCACCACCATTGAACCAATGCCTAACCACCAAACCTTACAAAGTTGTGACGATTTGCTACGCGGCAGGCGAAACCCAAGTGGCACCAGCCAATCAGCCAAATGAGAAAATTCCTACCGGGCCCTTGTCCCAACAGCAAATGACCCACGATGGCATAGCAAGGTGATAAAGGTAAAGGTAAAGGGACCCCTGACCATTAGGTCCAGTCGCGGACGACTCTGGGGTTGCGGCGCTCATCTCGCTTTATTGGCCAAGGGAGCCGGCGTACAGCTTCCGGGTCATGTGGCCAGCATGACTAAGCCACTTCAGGCAAACCAGAGCAGCGCATGGAAACGCCATTTACCTTCCCACCGGAGCAGTACCTATTTATCTACTTGCACTTTGACGTGCTTTCGAACTGCTAGGTTGGCAGGAGCAGGGACCGAGCAACGGGAGCTCACCCCGTCGCGGGGATTCGAACCGCCGACCTTCTGATCAGCAAGCCCTAGAAGGGTGGGCGGGTGATCCGGTGCACGATGCGAAAAGAGGAAGCTCAACACAACATGCAGCAGAGTTCCCTTGGTTAATGCACGAAACGATCCCATTGGCTAGATTTACCCCAGCAACCGAGGGACCACCAATCGGGTTGTTGTGGCTATCCAATCGCTCCCACCCACAACAGCAGTGAGGTCAGTCCTGATGATCTCACTGCAACGCATGCTCTCTGGGAGGAGGACACGATTTGTGAGATACCATTACATATGCTAGTGTTGAATGTGCAGTTCCACCCTCAAAGGATGAGAAATCCCTGCACATCCTCTCTAATCTCTGCTAGTGAGTTTGGTGATTTACTTGCTTTGAAGCCAGCGCTACAAACCATGACATTCTTGCTTAGAATTTGCAGCCTGACAACAAAAAGTCAAGTAAATGGCTGTTACAAAAGAAATACCAATTTAAATTATCTATGGTCAAGAAGCTACAGGGTCTCCCTCCCACCCCAATAGTTGTTATGGGTAGTAAATTAAGAAATTGGCTATTTTTCAGGGACACACTTATCTGAAGCATATTCCAACACCACTCAAGCAACAAATTATCTGTACCATTATCTACTATATGCTGTCCTATATATTCTGAACCAAGAGCTAAGTACATTAACTATTGTGTAAGATTCCTCATGTGGACGATTAAGTGAAGATCCTATATTTCTTGTCTGGACAGAATAATTTCAAGACAGACAAAGTTGAAAGATTCATGGCTGCAGCCCAAAAACTGAGAAGAACATTCATCAGAGACAATATGGTGGACTGTAAAGTCTGATCAGTAATGTAATACAGAAACTTATTTGTGTTGTTGTTGTTGTTCAGTCGTTCAGTCGTGTCCGACTCTTCGTGACCCCATGGACCAGAGCACGCCAGGCACGCCTATCCTTCACTGCCTCCCGCAGTTTGGCCAAACTCATGCCAGTCGCTTCGAGAACACTGTCCAACCATCTCATCCTCTGCCGTCCCCTTCTCCTTGTGCCCTCCATCTTTCCCAACATCTGGGTCTTTTCCAGGGAGTCTTCTCTTCTCATGAGGTGGCCAAAGTATTGGAGCCTCAACTTCAGGATCTGCCCTTCCAGTGAACACTCAGGGCTGATTTCTTTAAGGATGGATAAGTTTGATCTTTTTGCAGTCCATGGGACTCTCAAGAGTCTCCTCCAGCACCATAATTCAAAAGCATCAATTATTTGTGTAGGTTTGCATTTTAATGTATATATGTACAAATTGGTTATATCCCTGTATTTTAACACTGTATCTATGGATATTCTCCACAGTGTGCATAGAATACTTTTATTTCCCTTTTTTTGGAACCAGGATGGTTGCAACAACAAATAAACATTGAGTTAAAAAATGTTCCAACACTTTCTTTGTACAAAGAGGTCATTTGGTTCCTTCCACAAATTTCTGAGTCTTTCATGACTTCCAAGCAAACTGGGAGATGCTGCCAAAGAAATCTGGAATTACACAGTTTTGGCAGCGGGTTTTTTAGTCGAGTGGACTTTTTCTGAACTCCAAGGAGTGGGTCTCATGACCCTCCAGAAGTTCTGAACTGGTCTGGGGAGCAAGGCATATTGCCCAGACATGTGTCAACAAAGCCACTCAACCACACTGGTTTTTCAGCCTTGGGACTGACTTGGTGTGCCACAAAGGTCTCACCTCCTGTGTGAGAGGGAGTTGATACCAACAGGCTACTATTATAAGGACTTATGCCCCAACACTGGATGCCGATGTAGACATTAAAGAAAACTTTTATTCTCAGCTGGATACCGTCCTGTCAGAGACACTGAAGGAAGATAGAATTAACCTCCTGGGCGATTTTAATACATGAGTTGGGCGAGATTTCGATCTGTGGCCTGGGACTATTGGGAAAAGAAGGAATTGGGAACAGCAACCAGAACGGAATCTTACTTTTGACGATATGTGCAACGGAGAACCTTGTTATTACCAACACACTCTTTCGACAGAAAAATAAATTCATGGAGGCATCCTCGGTCAAACCATTGGCACCTCTTAGATTATGTTACTGTCCGTGCTACAGATCGCCGTGATGCGCTCCTTACCAGAGCTATGACGAGTGCCGATGACTGCTGGACAGATCACAGACTAATACGCTCCACGATGGCTGTCAACATTATACCTCAACGCAGGCTTCAAGGAAGGAAACCAAGGCGCAAAATGAACACTCAAGCCCTTCAAGATCCCATTAAGCGAGATTGGTTCCAAATGACTCTTAAGGAACATCTGCTTTCAGAATTCACTGATAACATCGAGAAACACTGGAACAAGCTAAAGACAATCGTTTGTTGGCCTGGACCTGATCCAGCAAAATAACAACAACAACAAAAAATCTAGATTATTTCGAGACTAGAACGGATGGAGTTTTCCGATGCTTAGTATTAGTTCATAATCAGGGGTGCTCCTCTGTTGGGCAGATTTTAGATTATATATATTAATGCTATGTCGTTGTCGTTGTCATCGTCCCGTCCCCGTCCCCGTCCCCGTCCCCGCCCCCCGCTTCCCTGGTATTTGTGATTGTAGATACTTGTACTGTTCCCATGTTTTGTAATGGCCATTGTGCCGCAGATGAATAAAATGACTAATATATGTGCTTCCATATATGTTAGCAGTATATGATGGTGTTGGTTGGTTTGTTGTTCTTATTTTTATTTTGTAGTTTTCATATTGTAATTTCACGTTGTGAACTGCCCTGAGATCTATAGTTGAATATTATTCAATAAATAAAATAATGTCTAATAATAATCGTGGTGTTGCTGCTGGCTGTGCCACTGGGGTTGATGGAGGGGGGAGCTCTCAAGCATTGTTGAGTGTCAAACGAGTGTGCCATCACGGCTGCCCCCCTGCCCGCGCTGAGCGCCACACCCCTGCAGGCTCTGTGCCCCGCCCCCAGGATGCGCACCCCACCCCCAGGACGTGTGCCGCGCCCTGCAGGTGGCATGCCCTGCCCCCGGGACGCGTGCCAGCCCCGCCCCCACCTGCTCTCAGCCCCACAGTGCTGGAGCACGAAGCTCTGCCATTGCAAGTGGGTATAGGATATGGCAGCCATTCCACTCTATAACTCCAGTATAGAATTGGGTGAGCGGTTGTTCAGCCCCCCACTTCTGGTTTTTTTTTAAGTACTGTATTCTTCCTCTGGTCCTCCTAAGTCACTTTTCAGAAGAAACAGGAGGTGTGAAAGAACCTCTTGGAAAATGTCCCGCCCACAGTTTCCTACACAGATGCAACGCCGCTGCATGCCAATAGCAGAGAGGGTTTCACTCTGAGGTCCAAATTAGTTTTCTGTATGTCTTGCTTCATGGCTTTTTTTTTTTTTTTTTTTTAAAATATTTCATCAAAGTGGACACATTTGTACAACATGTTTTACCACATAGCAAAGCTACAGCTTAACTGTATGAACATTTTGTTGTTGTTGTTCAGTCGTTCAGTCGTGTCCGACTCTTCGTGACCCCATGGACCAGAGCATGCCAGGCACGCCTATCCTTCACTGCCTCCCGCAGTTTGGCCAAACTCATGTTAGTAGCTTCAAGAACACTGTCCAACCATCTCATCCTCTGTCGTCCCCTTCTCCTTGTGCCCTCCATCTTTCCCAACATCAGGGTCTTTTCTAGGGAGTCTTCTCTTCTCATGAGGTGGCCAAAGTACTGGAGCCTCAACTTCAGGATCTGTCCTTCTAGTGAGCACTCAGGGCTGATTTCTTTAAGGGTGGATAGGTTTGATCTTCTTGCAGTCCATGGGACTCTCAAGAGTATGAACATTAATGGTGTGCAATAATATGGTTGCAATTGGCAGGCTGCATTGGCAGTCACAACCGGAAATAGACAACAGTTGTAAATTATAAAAAAACATGTTCTTCCCCCATGAAACTTTAAGAGGAATTAATTCCTCGGAAGCTTCCTCTCTTTTATGTTTTTGATGTCACGGCAGCATATTGTTACACTGAAAACATTCTGTCTTTTGCCCCAAATCTTTGCCAGACTGTGGCCGGCAGTGCCACTAGTCAAGAAAAATAGGTGCTGGAACTCACTATGACTTTTGCGTGAATAGGTGGCGTCCCCCAAACCCCCAGGTGATCCCTGAGCGGAATAATGACTCAAGCAACGCCTTCTATTGTGCGGACAGGGCGGTCCCTCCCCTCTCCTGGCCAATCCCCCCGGCAACGCCCTCCCCGGGTGAGATTGGGCAGTTGACTGAGGTAGGCGGAGACCCCAGGTATCCAGCCTGGGGAGGATGAAGCCAGCCCAAACTACCAGGAGCCGCACTGGGGTCCAGGGGGCTGCGCCCGACCACGCAAAAGTCGCCCCCCAATTGATGTGGGGAGCGGTCGTTATTGCAGAGGTATTCATGAGGTGCGCAGGGTGTGTGAAATCCTGCTCCTTTTAATTATGTACCTGAGACAACTCCTGCACTGTAGAGAATTCACAGTCCTTGAAAGCGTAAGGATATTTGGCCCGTAGGGAGTCACACATGCTCCCTTCATTGAACACATCTGGTGCGTCACTGCAAGCGTCAAAAAAGCGATGCGCCTGTCAAATGCTGAGTGTTTATCATAATTTTAAAAGTCGCAGATTTTGAGTTTTGTTAACTTTTGTGTTAATCCGATTGTTAGGTAAAGGTAAAGGGACCCCTGACCATTAGGTCCAGTCGTGTCCGACTCTGGGGTTGCGCCGCTCATCTCGCTTTTACTGGCCGAGGGAGCCGGCGTACAGCTTCCGGGTCATGTGGCCAGCATGACTAAGCCGCTTCTGGCGAACCAGAGCAGCTCACGGAAACACCGTTTACCTTCCCGCCAGAGCGGTACCTATTTATCTACTTGCACTTTGACATGCTTTCGAACTGCTAGGTTGGCAGGAGCAGGGACCGAGCAACAGGAGCTCACCCCGCTGCGGGTATTCGAACCGCTGACCTTCTGATCAGCAAGCTCTAGGCTCTGTGGTTTAACCCACACTGCCAATCGCGTCCCTAATCTGATTGTTAGTTGCAAGTAATAGTTTTGCTCGCATCTCAGAGGAGTACTGAACACTGTGGGAACACATTATTTACTGTCTATGAAACAGACGAGATGCGCCACTTACGTCTCAGATTATAGCTACAAGCAAGCCCCATAGACAGGCTCATGTCAGTACATTATTTATCTAGCTGCGTCTGAGTGTACAGAGGGACTCCGGAACTGCCACAACACATTAGATCCCTGATCCGCACTGGATCAATAGAATACCGACAACATTTCCAAATACCTACCAATTAATTGCAAGTGTCATCAAACAGTGACAGTAGTTAACAAAAGAAGCAACGTCAGTTGCCTTCTGGGAAAATCATGGAGTAATGGATTGCTGCCACTGTTTCCGAGCCCCGGAACCATCAGCTGTTTATGGTATAGCCAGGTGACCTGATCCCGTGGGACAGATCCATGGGCTGAAGCAGGGTTTCATGGGGTGATTACGGTGCTGGATCACTCCCTCTCACAAGGAGGCATTAATCACCTCCCTAGCCCAGTCAGCTGTCACCTCCTTGTGAGTTTTTATAAACCAAGAGAGGAGGAGGAGGAGGAGGAGGAGTTTGGATTTGATACCCCGCTTTATCACTACCCGAAGGAGTCTCAAAGTGGCTAACATTCTCCTTTCCCTTCCTCTCCCACAAGAAACATTCTGTGAGGTGAGTGGGGCTGAGAGACTTCAGAGAAGTGTGACTAGCCCAAGGTCACCCAGCAGCTGCATGTGGAGGAGCGGAGACGCGAACCCGGTTCACCAGATTACGAGTCTACTGCTCTTAACCACTACACCACACTGGCAAGGGTCCAGAGGCCAAGTGATTGCCCTGACTGATCCAAGCACTTTGTCAGCAACCTTGAGCCTTACCAGCTGAAACTCATCCAACACAATGGACTGGGCAGTGCTCTGGACGCCCCTTGAGAGTCATCTGCTGTAAAAGAGGGAAATAAGAAGTGAGGGAGCCGTGTGTGTGTGTGTGTGTGTGTGTGTGTAGGTGCACAGTTTTTTTTAAAAGCAACACACACACATGTATATATATATATATATATATATAGAGAGAGAGAGAGAGAGAGAGAATGCTACCCACATCTATGTGTGACTTCTAGTTTGGCTCCAAGCAGCGCTGAGAGTGTTGGACCAATTTCATCTGAAAGCTGGCAATTTTATTTACAACATTTAGTCGCTTGTGTATTTGTTGCAACATTGCATTCATTGTGGACTGCTTATAAATGAGAATAAAATTAATGAAACAAGATCTGAACTGAAAACAGTTCCCTCCATTAGAGAAAGCCACACAGCTTCCAGAAAATAATAATGAAAATCATCCCAACTTTATCAGACATTTAAAGTAATGCTCACTATATTCTGATTCTATTTGGGTTCATGGGACATTTGCTGCTCATCTGTGTGCCTGGGGTGAACTCCCCGAAAAGAATTTAGCACTCCTCTCCCTTTTCTCTTGGACCACAATAGTGATGTCATTTTTGGTCTCTGCTTAATCAAGTTAACTGGTTTTGAAGTTATTTAATAAAAAGTGGGTATCAGCTTATGACGGAATGTTGTTTTCCCATCACTGTAATGATTATGTTTTCAATGTACTTTTATTACATTCACTTGTTACTGCAAAATTCCACGTTGTTAATACTTGTAGAGGAGCATGCTCCATACGCAAGGAATTCATGCCATTGCTAAATCCTATGTTAGCACAAAGTTCATGGGCAACTGCTAGTGTAAAGAAGTTTAGAGGGCCATGAGTGTTGGATTTGGAAAATTTTAGAAAGGCTTCCCTTTTCCATCTCTTTAGTGTAGCCAATCAGAATTAGTACCCCAGCTGTAAGTTGCTCATGAGCAAGCAGGCAAAACCCCAACCTTTCCTTTTGTAGTTTTATTGTGCAGTGCAGAGCTAACAAGTTTATGTCTGTATCAAACATCGGCAGAATCCGGGAATGGCCCCTTCCAGTTCTGACCCCAACAAAAGAGTTTCGGTATATGAAAACCCTGCCTTCCATCCTTTCGTTTCACCGCTCGACGCCTTTGGGGCGTCGGAAATTGCGTGCCTCCTTCCTCGCCCCTGTGGCTAGGGCAGTGCAGGGTCTCTCCAACATCCCCAGAGCCTCGACGCTCCGTCTCCTGAGACCCATGCCCCTCCCTGCTAGAAACCCTGCTGCTCCCTCCGCTGCCAGAGGAGGTGCTGCTGGTCAGGTGGGCCCGGGGCTCTCTGTAGCATCCCGAGAGCCCTTCCACCACCTTGCGCTGCACCGGGGACAGTTCCCTGACAGCAGCATTCAATTCAGACGCTTCTCTTTAACTTGGAGTTTGCCTCAAGTTTAGTCCTGCCCTCTCCTCTCATTCCCAAAGGACTTCTAGGGAGGGAGGGGCCAATTCAATTCTGATTATTCACTCCCTCCAATCTTGAGCTTGGAGGTGGAGCAACGTATTCCATAGCTCTGTCTCGGGGTTTGGAGGACATGGCATCACTAATGACAGGATAACTCTAAACGCCCCCTTTTCATTTCTGACTATCCATCATGGATGCTGAGCAGGAATAAGGAGTACCATCAAGAAAAACAGCCGAATCTCTTGATTTTAGGGCAACCAACCTCATATAACCATCATGCTTGAGTCTCTTTAGTGCATGAAAGGGTTAAAACCATAGAGCAAGCTGTCCTGCCAGGCTTAGCCTATGTCACTTCCCCTCACCTCGGGAGGAAATGAGTAACCAAGTCTTTGTTATCTCACTCTCATTGCATACAATCAGTATGGAAGGAGATTTGAGCTCGTTGTTCCAGCACATGACTTTAAGTAGCCTCTTGTTTCACACCAGAACACAGTCTGACACTAGTATTTTTTCTACCAACAGTATAGATTTTTTAAAAACCTTTTGTAACTAAGCCATGTTCTTAACCACATGTGCATTTTTTTTCTAACTGCTGTATGGAAAAGCACACGAATCCAACCTTTGAAGAGTTTTGTAAGTAAATTATTTTGTGACTTACCGAATGTGTGGTCTATCTCTGTGCTAGGGATGTGGGAAGGCTTGAAAATAACTTAAAAGGAACCTTTTGGGCCTGACTGCAAAGGCACATTTTAAAGGTCTCACAGCCCGTACTTCCACAAGTTTATTTGCTGCGCGTTTCGCAATGTTAAATCTCTGCCAGGATTCTCTCACCCAAGACTACTACTTGGATCTTGGCTTCCATGATTCCAACACTGATAAAAATGTTGTGAAACTGGAATGATCAAAGAATAAAGAATGGGTACTAGCAAATCACCGACAATACCGTAGCAGCTGCCAAATTTTACTACATGAACTCAGAGAATATAAGCGAGGAGTTTTTGAATGGTTTTGAACCGAGGTTACTGAGAGAAGCAGTCACTGTACGCTAGCGACTGGTGACATGCTTAAAAATAGATCTGTACTCTGGGAGTGCAATCTGCAGCACAGCAGGGTGGGAAATTCTTCCCCATGTGGTGGGATTATTTAGTGCATGAAAGGGTTAAAACCATAGAGTAAGCTGTCACAGCAGGCTTAGCCTATGTCTTGCTCTCTTTATTTTGTTTTGTTTTGCTTCATGGGCGTACCCAGCGAGGGGCAAGGGGGGGCAGCTGCCCCCCCGAAGCAAAAAAAATTAAATGGTTATAAAGTGATGAAACGAAACAAAATTAGGTAGGACGATGGCGAATAATCAGTTGTTTACCACACTGAAATGGTGTAAAAACCGAGAAGTATCTAGAGCCACCTAGCGACTGGCAGAGGAATCTATGTCAGCCAGCCAGTGGGATTCAAGGGAGGGAGAGGTCTCTAGCGGGCTCTAGCAGAGAGAAGAGGGAATCTTCTAGAGGGGTCTAGTGAGTTCCGCATCACTATATAAACTGAGCCGCCCGCCGCTAGTTGATCAGTATTTTAACTGCTTTCCTGTCCACCACAGCTACTGTTGAACGATCTTTCAGTACCCTTTGAAGGGTAAAGACCTGGCTCAGAAGTACCATGGGAGAGGACAGACTGACTGGGTTGTGTTTGTGCGTCCATCGGAAATTCTTCAAGGAAAGTCAGGACTGGATTGAAACGAAAGTTTTGAACAAGTTTTCTTCAAACCCAAGAAAAATGATATTAGTATAAGACATGTAGCTAGAATAAAAATTAAATTTCCCCCCCAAGCAAATAATTGTAATAACTACCGTAATAAAGCCCTGCTATAATTATATATAATTTTCTTAAAATTTTGGTTTCATTCGCCTTTTCTGTGCTGAAATATCACAACCTGAATGACCAAGACTTGCCCCACCCCTAGTTTTGATCCTGGGTACGCCCCTGTTTTGCTTACTAAACAAATTTACAGACTGCTTCTCAGCATAATGCCATAAAAGTGACAAACAGGGCGAAAACCGAATAAAAGACAGAAACCCAAGCTCTGAGCAGAATAACATCAATTCAGTGGGGCCTAAAACAATTACCGGCAAACCACCCACACAAATTCTAAAAGCAATGAAAACATTTCACCAAATATAAAATTGATTTTCCATAAATGACTGGGTTACGTCTCGGGGAAAGCTTCCTGAACAAAAATGTCTTTGGTAGACACCTAAACATAATCTCTCCAGGCACCTGTCTGACTTGGACCTCAGTGTCAGGGCAGAACGATGGGGGTTGAGACGCTCCTTCAGTCAAACCTCGGTTGTCGAGCATAATCCATTCTGGAAGGCCGTTTGACTTCCAAAACATTCGACATAGAATCATAGAGTTGGAAGAGACCACAAGGGCCATCCAGTCCAACCCCCTGCCAAGCAGGAAATACCATCAAAGCATTCCTGACAGATGGCTGTCAAGCCTCTGCTTAAAGACCTCCAAAGAAGGAGACTCCACCACACTCCTTGGTAGCAAATTCCACTGCCGAACAGGTCTCACTGTCAGGAAGTTCTTCCTCATGTTTAGGTGGAATCTTCTTTCTTGTAGTTTGAATCCATTGCCCCGTGTCCGCTTCTCTGGAGCAGCAGAGAACAACCTTTCACCCTCCTCTATATGACATCCTTTTATATATTTGAACATGGCTATACATATCACCCCTTAAACAGCCGAGGCGCGTCTTCCAATTGGTTGCAAGAGAGTCTTGCACTCAAGTGGAAGCCGTGTCGGACATTCGGGTTCTGAAAAACGTTCGGATTTTCAGTTTTTGGAAGCCAAAACGTTCGAAAACAGAGGCATTTGGGAACCAAGGTTTGACTGTGCCACCCGGAAGTTTAGGGTGGTCCTAGGTTACCTAGAGACCTTTGCCTTCTCAGCTGTATGTGAGAAGAAGACCCCCTCTATGCAGACAGGGAGGGGCTAGTCGGTGCACCCCTGTGGCAGCCGCATCCTGCGTTAATTTAAACACTTAAGTAGAATGTCTGAATAAGGCTCCTGTTATCAGTTTTAAGTCTGCTGCTTGAAGCACAGAAGTGTTATTTTCTCAATTTCGTAGATGAGGAAAGGGAAATGTTTTCAACAGAGTGCTCACTCCAAGCCCACCCAGAAAGCGTGGCAAGCCCTCAAATGAAATCCCCCTGGCTCCGAGACAATCTTCCTCCCCATCTTCCCCCTTAGAACAAGACTTTCCTTTCCTGTGAAGCTGTCGCAGAGCAGGCTGGCATCAACAGAGTCGGTCGAGGCAAACCTTCGCGAAGCCTCAGGAATGCTCTCGGCACGGTTTGCAAGCCGTCAGGGGGCCAGTCAGCTGCCTCGTAAGAAAATAGGACAGGAAGAAGCAGCGCAGTTTTTGGTGCATGTGTTTCCACCTTCCCTTTTCTGCATTGCAATCCTGTGTCTTGACTCAGAGCACTTTCCTATATAAGTGGAAAGCAGAATACCCTCATACCCTCCAACATTTCTCTGACAGAAATTGAGATGTCCTATTCTGTAAAGGTTGATCGCCGAAGAATTGATGCTTTTGAATTATGGTGCTGGAGGAGACTCTTGAGAGTCCCATGGACTGCAAGAAGATCAAACCTATCCATTTTCAAAGAAATCAGCCCTGAGTGCTCACTAGAAGGACAGATCCTGAAGTTGAGGCTCCAGTACTTTGGGCACCTCATGAGAAGAGAAGACTCCCTAGAAAAGACCCTGATGTTGGGAAAGATGGAGGGCACAAGGAGAAGGGGACGACAGAGGATGAGATGGTTGGACAGTGTTCTCGAAGCTACTAACATGAGTTTGGCCAAACTGCGAGAGGCAGTGAAGGATAGGCGTGCCTGGCGTGCTCTGGTCCATGGGGTCACGAAGAGTCGGACATGACTGAATGACTAAACAACAACAACAAAGGAAAAGCAGGACATTCCGGAATCAAATCATAAACCAGGACGGCTTTTGTAAAACCAGGACTGCCCCTGAAAAATATGGGCAATCTGCATTCTTTTTAGGCTTGCAGTATTCTTCCAACGTGTCAATAAATATTTTGTTTCATAGTCTCTCCGTCGGCAAGCCCAAAGTTATTATAAATGTCTCCCCACCACACGAAGAAAGAAAATGAGGATTTGATCTTGCCATGTTTTTCTTCAGCACCTTTTGCTGCCCGGTACAGCTGAAGCCTTTGGCTAAACTTCATCCTGTTTTCTAAACTATCCCCTGACAATTGCAGCCTTGATGGAGGCTGTTGCATTTCCAATTTTGAAAAGATTTAACTGCACTTATGTAGGCCTTATTGCTTTCTCTGGGTGTGGCTCTTAAAACTGCTTATCTTCTGCTTGTAGCCTTTCAGCCAGAAAACTTTCAGCAAGATACTCCTCATTCTCCACTTCTGACACCATGTAATGTTCCCAAAAATGGGGCACGGGTGGCGCTGTGGTCTAAACCACTGAGCCTCTTGGGCTTGCCGATCAGAAGGTCGGCAGTTCGAATCCCCGCAATGGGGCGAGCTCCCATTGCTCTGTCCCAGCTCCTGCCAACCTAGCAGTTCAAAAGCACGCCAGTGCAAGTAGATAAATAGGTACCACTGCAAAGGGAAGGTAAATGGCGTTTCCGTGCGCTCTGGTTTCCGTCATGGTGCTCCGTTGTGCCAGAAGTGGTTTAGTCCTGCTGGCCACATGACCCGGAAAGTTGTCTGTGGACAAACGCCGGCTCCCTCGGACTGAAAGCAAGAGAGTGCCGCAACCCCATGGTCTCCTTTGACTGGACTTAACCGTCCAGGGGTCCTTTTTTTAAATGTTCCCAAGGATGGGGAGGAGTTTTATAAAAGAAGCTCTAAGGTGCTCTGCGAGAACTGAAACACAAGGCCTTGGGAAAAGCCTGGGAAACAGTAGTGGAGCTTCATTCTCCGGCACCAGGGGTGGGGAGCAGGTGGGGGCGGGGCTGGCATGTGCCCCAGGGGCGTGGTGAGCAGCCCAAAGGGGCGGGGCACATGTTCTGGGGGCGGGGCACGCAGCCTGCGGGGGCGGGGCACGCAGCGTGAGCAGGAGGGTCAGCCGCGATGGAAACTCACTGGGATCGTGCCAATGGGGGCGGTGTGCTCCCATCGCCCCTCCTTCCTCTGCCCCTGCTGGGAAAGAGGATATGGAGGGGAGATATGAGAGCCATTGTCAAGTATCTCTAGGGCTGTTACATGGATAGGCTTGCCATACACCAGGAAATTCCTGACATGTCCTGGTTTTCGGGTTTAAAAAGAGCGTTGGGGGGGAATTTTGCCAGATTGTTAGGGGGAACCCGGATGAATGTCAATGCGATGGAAAAAAGCATCAGAAACAGCTCTGAAAGCCTAAATTCACTATTGGGGGAGCAGAAGGTTTTCCCCCCAAAGGCTCAACAATTTTGGGATTGCTTTTCACTTTTTGAAATATGGTAACCCTACACATGGGAGGATGGAGCAAGCTTATTTTCTCCTGCTCTGGAGGGTAGGGCTCCAATCAATGGCTTCATGTTACAACAAAATAGAAAATTATTTCCAGTAGCACCTTAGAGACCAACTGAGTTTGTTCTTGGTATGAGCTTTCGTGTGCATGCACACTTCTTCAGATAGACTGAAACAGAAGTCACCAGATCCTTAAATATAGTGAGGGAGTGGGGAGGGGTATTACTCAGAAGGGTGGTGGGAATGGGTGATCAGCTGATAGGTGTGGAAAACCTGTTGACGACTCTTAATGGCTGCAATTAGTCTTGCAGGGAAAGGCAAGGGGTGAGATGGCTAAAAATAGCTTTGTTATGTATAATGAGATAAGAATCCAATGTCTTTGTTCAGACCAGGTTTCTCCATGGTTTTAAGTTTGGTGATTAGTTGCAATTCAGCCACTTCTCTTTCCAGACTATTTCTGAAATTTGTATCTGAAATTTGTATCTGAAATTGTATCTAGTTCTGAAATTTCGTGCATGCACATGAAAGCTCATACCAAGAACAAACTCAGTTGGTCTCTAAGGTACTACTGGAAAGAATTTTCTATTTTGTTTCGACTATGGCAGACCAACACGGCTACCCACCTGTAACTTCAAGAAAGAAGATTCCAACTAAACATCAGGAAGACCTTTCTGACGGTAAGAGTTGTTCAACCGTGGAATGGACTCCCTCGGGAAGTTGTAGACTCCCCTTCCTTGGAGGATTTTAAGAAGAGGTTGGATGGCCATCTGTCAGTAGAGATTCCTGCATTTTAGGGGGTTGGCCTAGACAACTTTGGGGTCCCTTTCAGCTGTACAGTTCTATGATTCTAACTGCCTAGGGCAGTGATGGCCAAACTTGGCCCTCCAGCTGTTTTTTTTTTTTTTTTAATTATTTTTATTAAGGATTTTCAAAGGTAGTACAATGTCTCTCTCAAGTTTTTCCATATAACATTTTTATAAGTCAGTGTTGGTGAGACATTAGAAAAGAAAAGGGGGGGAAGGGGGGAAGAGGTGGGTGGGGCAGGAGGTAGGTGGGGTGGGGTGACTGTGTTTCTTTTTACTTGATATGAGTAGGGTTTGGTGTCAGCATTGTTTATGTAGGTTCTCTGTTGTTTGCTTGTGCTCGTTTGGCGGTGAGAGAGGTCGGAGTTGGCTTGGGATGTGGTTGTTCGTTTGTGGTTGGCTGTGGTGATCTTCGGTTTCCTGTGCGAGTGGGGTTGGTGGGTATTTTGGGTCAGGTTAGCCATATTGATTTGTATGCTGTCGGTAGATTTTTGTCATTGTCTTGTTGGGCTGTGTATGTGATGAAGGGGGACCATACCGGGGTGAAGGTGTCTTCTTCAGTTTGTCCCCGTGTCAGTTTCAGCTTACTGGTTAGTTTTTCTAGTAGGGCTGTTTCCCATACTACTTGGTACCATTGGCCCATGTTTACTCCTGACAGGTCTTTCCAGTGTCTGGTTATGATGTTTCTGGATGCTGAGAGTAGATGGGTTATGAGTTCTTTGTGTTGTAAGTGGGCATTATTGTCTTGGAAGATGTTTAGTAAGATCAATTCTGGGGTGATTTCTAACACTTGCTTGGTTATTTTACATATTTCTCGTGTGGTTGTTGTCCAGAATGTTTGGATTTTGGGGCACTCCCACCACATGTGGAAGTATGTGCCTGTGGAGGTGCACCCTCTCCAGCAATTTGGTGAGGTTCCTGGGCGTATTAGCGCTAATTTTCTAGGCGTTAGATACCATCTGTAGGTTAGTTTTAGGGTGAGTTCTCTTCTTTTTGTTGATATGGATTTAAAGGGGGGTTTAGACCACATTCTGGTCCATTGGGTGGGGTTGATTTCGTATCCTATGTCATCCTCCCATTGTTTTTTGATTGTGTCTAGGGTGTTCGTGGGATTTTTCAGTAGTATTTTATAAATTGCGGATACCAGCCCTCTATCGCTTCCCTTTGTCATTAAGATGAGGTTTTCAAAGGTTGTCAGGGGTCTGGTTGCTGCTGATTTTATTGTTGGATTGTGTAATATGGCATGTAATTGGTGTTGTGTTAACCAGGGCATTTGGGTGTCTTCTAGTTTGTCCTGTATTTCTTGTTTTGACAGAGGTTTGTTGTTTTTGTAAAAGTCTATTAGGCGATATAGTCCTTTGGATTGCCAGGTTTTGGTTTGGAGGTTTTGTGCTGCTTTGTGGAATAGTGGGTGGTAGGTCAGAGGAATTAGTGGGGATGGGGTTGGGGATAGTTTGCCTGTTTCTGCTTTCCATGCTTTGAACATGGTTTGTGTGTATCTATTAAGTGTTGTGGGGATTTTCCTTAGTTTGTTTGGGAGGAGTGGGTATGCTGTGGTGCAGATATTCTCAATTGTGTCCCTTTCTAGGTGTATCCATTGTTTTGTCTCGTCTTCTAATATGTATGGGATTATATGGCGTATTTGGTTGGCTCTGTAGTATGCTTCTATATTGGGGATTCCCCATCCTCCTTCTGCGGTGGGGAGGTGTAGGTATTTGGTGTATATTCTTGGTTTTTTGTGTGAGAAGATGAAGGATTGTAGTTTTCTTTGCCATTTGCGGAGTTGGGTTGGGGGGATCCAGATTGGGAGGGTTTGGAATAGATAGGTTAGTTTTGGAAGGATGATCATTTTGATCGTGGCTATTTTGTCTGAGAGAGTGAACTTCATGTTGTTCCATCTCTTTAAGTCTTTGTTTATTTGTTGCCATAGGGGTTTGTAGTTGTGGAGGTATAATTTGTTAAGGTTTTTGGTTATTTGTACTCCTAGGTATCTGAACTTGGTGTGGCAGAGTTTTATCTTGGTGGTGTTAGTGAGTTCCCTTTGGATGTAAGGTGGGGTGTTAAAGCACATGGCTTCCGATTTTTCAAAGTTTACTTGTAGGCCTGAAACCGTTGCAAATGTGTTGAGTTCTCTGATCAGGGAGGGTGCTGTGTTTGAGGGATCTGGTGTTGTGACCATTAGGTCATCTGCAAAGAGTCCTAGTTTATAGGTTCTTCCTTTTATTTCCACCCCTTTGATGTCTGTGGCTGTTCGGATTCGGATTGCTAGGGGTTCCAGCGCCAGGATAAATAGGAAGGGAGATAGTGGGCACCCTTGTTTTGTGCCTCTTTGGATTGTTATGGTATTTGAGTCCATATTATTAATTCTGCATTTTGCTGAGGCTTGGGAGTATATTTGGTTGATGGTTTGTAGGAAGTAGGGGCCAAATTTCATGCTAGTTAGTACTGCTGATAGGTATTTCCATTCTAGGCAATCAAAAGCTTTGAGGATGTCTAGGGACATAATTGTTAATGGGAGTTTAGTTGCCTTGCTGTGTTCAATTAGGTTCAGTAGTTTCCTGATGGGGTCTGTAATATTGCGACCAGGGACGAAGCCAGTTTGGTCTGGGGCTATTAGCTTGGATAAGAATTTTTTCAAGCGGTTGGCCAAGATTGATGTGAATATTTTGTAGTCTTGGTTTATTAATGAAATTGGGCGGTATGATTCTACCTTGAGGCTGTCCTTCATTGGTTTTGGGATGGAGACTATTTTGGAGAGGGTCCAGGTTTTGGGGATGGGCCCTCCTTTCATGATGTCATTAAAGAGGCGTGTCATGTAGGGCATCAGGGGTTCTTTGAATTTCTTATAGAATTCTGCTGTGAAGCCATCTGGGCCTGGAGCTTTGTGTGGTTTTAGGTTTTTGAGGATTGTGTCTATTTCCTCTGGGGTGATGGGACTGTCCATATATTCTTGTTCCTCATTAGTTAGAGTAGGTATGTTCGTTTCTGCTAGGAATTCTTTGATTTTGTTCTCCGGTGGGTTACGGGAGGTGTATAGATCAGAGTAGAATTTCGCAAATTCTGCAATTATTTCTTTGGGGGAAAATGTCGTGTTGCCACCTTTTTTGGTGATGCAGTGTATTCTTGTTTTAAGTGTTTTTTTCCTACATCTATTTGCTAATAGTCTGGAGTTTTTCCCTCCGTATTCATAAAAGCGCTGTTTTAAGTATAGAATGTTGATCATTGTTTTGTTGGTTTCTAGGGAGTCTATTTCTCTTCTTTTTTGTTCTATGAGTTGAAGGAGTTTTTTAGATCCTGTTTGTTTGTATCGTGATGAAAGATTAGTGATGTCTTGTTCTAGGTTGTTAATTTTAGAGGTGGTTTGTTTTTTAAGGAGTGCTTTCTCTTTTATGCAAGCTCCTCTGGTAACTGCTTTCATTGCGTCCCACAGGAGGGGTGTTTTTATGTTGTCTACATTGTTTTCCTTGAAGTAGTTTTGGAGGGTTTTTGTGAGACTCTCTCTAATTTGTTTGTTTGTAGTTAGGGTGGGACTGAAGGACCATGATGGGGTGGTTTGTGTTTCTTCTCCTATTTTAATGGTGACTTCTACTGGGGCATGGTCAGTGATTTTGATATTGCCTATTTTCATTGATTCCACTAGAGGGATCAGACCCTGTGTGAGCAGGATGCTGTCCAATCTGGAGACTGTGCCATGGCGTCCAGATTGGAATGTATGGCTATTATCTCTTGGATTTTGCTCACTCCAGATGTCGTAAAGACCCCTGTTTTTTAACATTTTCAGTAATTTGTAAGAGTCCCTAATTGTTGGGGGGTTTTTTTTTTTAGGAAGGCTGTCCATGAGGTTGTGGGGTGGGTGTTTTTTAGGGATATGCCCTTCAAATTTAGATTGAGGTCGCCTCCTAGGATTGCTTCCCCTTCATAGAAGGAGAGAAACTTGTTTAGCGTTTTTTGGAGGAATTCTAATTGTTTTGAGTTTGGGGCATATATGGAGCCAATTGTCAATTTAGTTTTGCCATCTAATGTTCCTTTGATGAAGACGAATCTGCCTTTTTTGTCTTTTAGGACTGTTGTGGCGTTGAAGTTCAGGTCTCTGTTGAGTATTATTGCTACGCCACGGGCTTTTCCTGAACCGTTTGCCACCCACTGTTGATTAAAGCGGGGGTCGCTCAGGAGTTTGCTCCCTTTGGGTGGGTTGTGTATTTCTTGTAGGAAGGTGATGTGTGGTCTCATGGTATTTATGTATGAGGTGATGCGTTTTCTTTTGATGGGGTTTCCCAACCCCCTCACGTTTAATGTAATTGCTTTTAAGTTAGCCATCTTGCTTCTCTGTTGTGTATAGATTCCTTGCCAACCCTTCTGGGTTGTCCTGTGTCTCTCACTTTGTGTTGTTTAGTGAACCTATGGGGTTGCGCTGACCTATGGTGTGGTGGGGGGAGGGCTAGTGGGCTTAGAAGTAGGTTTGGGCTAAAGAGTGGGGGATAGGTTGGAGAGGGTTTCCTATATGTAGTCATATAGGTGTTCGTTTGGGATATTTTGGACTCTTTGGCGTTTAGTCGGTTGGCCCTGGGTCTCAGCTGGTGTGGAGGGCCATGTTCAGGGACAGGCCGTCCCCCTTGTCGTTTGCGATAAGGGGTGTCCAGTGAGACGGTGTGGAGCGTCTTTGTGACGCCAATGTTGTGTATAAGGTTCAGAAGCATTGCTACCATTGTTGGTAGCAACATTGTTGGTGTGTTAGGGTGTGTGGGTGTGTATTGGTACGCTCTGGTGCCACCATTGTGCTGATTAGGTATCAGATTTTAGTCTGGATTTGGCTTGTGTTGTGGGGGTTGAAGTTGTTGTTATTGTTTCCCCCCCCTATTGTAGGGTGGAGGATTGATGAAGGTGTGGGTCGTAAGTTGTTGGGTGGTGGGGTGTGTGGTTGGGGGTGTCTGGACTGGTGTTGGGGTGGGGATTTCTGTGGGGTGTGGTTTTGGGGGGTGTTGATGATGTTAGCAGCGTTTATGGCTTGGGAGGGAGGGGGGGAGAGGGGGGAGAATCACCAGTCCTGCAGTGTGGGTTGTTTTCCGGTTACTTCATTCAGTCGTTGCTGTTGTTGTTGTAGGGTCATTCCGCTGTGAAGTGTTGGTTTGGTTGGTCTTGGTCCGGGTTCTTGTGCTGAGTCTTCGGTGGGATGATTCTGTGTATGTCGGCAGTTGTTTGTATTGATACTTATTGTTGTTCTTGTTCCTCTTCTCTTGCTTCTTTTTCTTCTTAACTGTTGTCCATTCGTTTTCTGTTGTTTCATCATCGTGATTGTGGCTGTTGCTTGGCGGGTCTTCCTGTTGCCATTCCAGTGGAAGATCAAGTCCGAGGTTTTCCATTAGTTGCTGAGCTTCATTCTTGTTGGTAGCCATGTATTGTGCTGTGTTGGTTGTTACAATGAGGCGGAAGGGGAAGCCCCATCGGTACTCGATCCCTTCTTGTTGGAGACGTTGGGTGCATGGGCGTAGGTTTTTTCTCCGGTTTAGGGTATCCTGGGATAGGTCCTGAAAGACAAATATGCGGTTGTCTTTGTATCGGAGGTTGGTTGATTTTCTGAGGTTGTTCCATATCTCTTCTTTCTTTTTGTAGCGTGCAAAGCGCACGATGATGTCCCTTGGGGGGGCGTTGGGTTTCGGCCTAGCTCTTAGGGCTCTGTGTGCCCTCTCCAGATCGTCTGTCTCAAGCTTCAGGCCTGGGATTGTATTTTTCAGCCAGCTTACAATTAGTTCTGCTGGACTTTTCTCATCTGTATTCTCAGGGAAATTGCGAAATCTGATGTTGCAGCGTCTGTTTCGGTCTTCGAGGTCTGCTTGCTTGATTTTCATTTCTGTGTTTTCTCTTTCCAGTTCGTTTATTCTCTTTTCCATTTGTGCGTACTTCTCCTGGTATTGTGTTATTGTTCTTTCTTGCATTTGGTTCTTGTTTTCTAGGGTTTTCACTTTAGAGGTTAGATCGTTGATTAGTCCCTTTAGGGGAGCCATTGCGGCTTCCATTTTTTCTGCTAATTTTTCTGCTAATTCTTCTGCTAGTCTCGCTTCCATTTCCCTTAGATCTTGTTTCGTTATTAGGTTGTTGTCATCTCGGGGGGGTGTTGTTGTGGTCTCAGCATTGTTTGCTGTCTCTCTGGTTGGTGCCATCTTAGTCTCCCTGGTGATTTTGCCTTGAGGTCTGCTTCGTGTCCTCTTGGAGTACGGCGTGTTGCAGTTAGGAGTTGTGGTGTTGGTGGTTTCTGGGTGTTGCTGGGTTGTTGAGCTGATCGGGCGTTGTTGATTGGTGGCTTTGGCAGAGCGTTCAGGTTAGGCGGCCATTTGTGTTGCTTCTTGGCTGTGTCTTCAGAAATTCTCTAGGGTTTCTGTATTCACCTCAGTGGTGGCGTCGTTTCGGGGAGCAGGTAAATAGACAAATGGGTAGGCCAACAGATGAGGGGTTCGCAGGAGGGTGGGGGAGTTCAGTGGTTAGGGTTTTTGGGGGGGGGTTGTGACTACTATAGAGTAAGGGTTTTATCTTAGGGGGATTGGGGGGGGACGAGACTCCGCTCTTAAAGACAGACTGAAATGCAGTCTGGGGGGGGGGAATTTGATTTAAGGAGAGTGGAGAAGAAGAGGGGAGAGGGAAAGAAAAGGAGGCGGGAGCACCAGGGTGGGGTTGGGAAGTAGAGGGTGGGATGGGAGGTGTGGGTAAGGAGGGGGTGAAGTTTGAATGAAGAAGGAGGGGGGAAGGGGGGTTAGAGGTATAGGGAGGTGGGGGTGGCTTTTATTTATTTATTTATTTGTTTGTTTGTTTATTTATTTATTTATTTTTCCCCTCCCCTTTACTTAAAGAGGAAGAGGGGAATAAGGGAAGGGGAAGGAGAAAGAGTAGGGGTTGAGTAAGCAAGCAAACAAATAGACAAACAGTAAGAACAAAGATGAATTCAGGGAGGGGGTGGGGAGGGGAAAGAGAAAAGAGAAAAAAAAATGTTTAGGAGGAGAGGGTGAGAAGGGACACTAAAGAAAAGGATGCGGGGGGGGGGCTGAAGGGGCAGATGAGTAAACAGTGAGAGCAAAATTGAATTGGGGGGAGGAGGAGGGAAATAAGATATATTAGTAATAATACAAAACAACAAGAAAAGACAAAAAGTAGTGGTTTAAAAAAGCAAACAAAAGTTAGGATGAGAACAGGAGCAGGAGGGGGGGGAATAGAAAATCCCTTTCTCCTTTCCCTCTCCTCTCCCCTCTATATATTTAAAAAAGAAAAAGAAAAAAAGGGGGGGGCTTCTTTTTCTTCTTCCCCTCTTCCCCTCTCTCTCCCCTTCTCCTCTTCAGGGGTATTCTAAAAAAGTGGGGTGGGTGGGTGGGGAGATAAAGATAAAGCTGAAATAGGAAAAATTTCTACCACAGAGAAAAGGGGGAGAAAAAAAAACCCAGCAGCAAAAGAATGTAAAAATAAGAGGGGGAGAGAGAGGAAACCTCCCCAAATATATGTATTAAGAAGAAGAAAAAACAAAATCAAAACCCGATGTCTTCCTGGGCGCGACGGCGACGGTGGCGGTGGGGGGCTGGCACTTCTCCCCTCCCAGGGGTCCCTCTTCTTTCCCCTGTTTTGGGGGCGATGGGGATAGGGAGCGTCCTCTCCCTTCTACCTCTCTCCTGGGGGGGGGGGCTGCTGTAGCGGCGGTGGAAGTGTAGCCCAATGCAACAGAAGTGCCGGTGGGATTGGGGCGTCCCTCTTCGGCCTCCGGAGCACCAGCGCTCCGCGAGGCAGGTCCTCTCGAGCCGCTAGGCCTCGGGGCCTAGGGCTCCTTTTCCCCGGTGCACGGGTGATGGGGACAGGTAGGGACCTCTCCCCCTACCTCTCTCCTGAGGGGGAAGGGCGGCGGCAGCGGCAGCGGGGCGTTCTTCGGCCCCCGGAGCATCGGCGCTCCGCGGGGCAGGCTGATCTGGGCCGCTAGGCCTCGGGGCCTGGAGCGCGATGGCGGTCGCAGCAGCCGCGGGAGCGTGGCGTCCCTGCCTGGCCTCCGGGGCGTCGGCGCCCCGCGGGTGGGCTGCTTTGGGCCGCTCCCGGTTTGCTGGTCCCCGGGGCTGCGCTCGCAACAGCGGCGGCAGCGGCAGCGCGGCGTCCCCCGAGCAGCAAGCTCCTTCACCTCGGGGTGGCTGCGACGGTGGCGGCCGCGGGAGCCCGACGTCTCTTCTCGGCCCCTGGCGCACCTGGGCCGCTCCTAGGCCACTGGGCCTCGGGGCCCTGGGCCTTCTCCGTTTGTTGGCCGGGTATCCCCGGTCTCGCGGGTACGTGGGGGGGGTTCCGGTGGCTTCCTCCGGCAGCCCCCGGCGATCGCGTGGTGGCGGCGGCAGCGGCGGTGGTCCTATCAGCATGGAAACCGGTCAGGAGGCTCCGTTGGCGCTGGTCGCCCTCAAGAGCTCCGCGGATCCGTGCCGATCGCCATTTTGCCTTCCCCTTCCAGCTGTTTTTGAACTACAGCTCCCATCATCCCTAGCTAACAGGACCAGTGGACAGGGATGATGGGAATTGTAGTCCCAAAACAGCTGGAGGGCCAAGTTTGGCCATCACTGGCCTAGGGCAAGTCCTCAAACTGCCGCGTCCTTAAAATTAAGGGAGTGTCAACAAATAACAAGCCCAATCGTTGCCATGACCTTCTGTTGTCACTAGTTTTGTGTCTGGTAGAGAACCATGTGGTGCCGTGGTTAAAAAGGATGACCTGTGAGCCAAGATGTCCCTTTGTTCAAACCTGACCTAAGGTTAACCTTAGATAAGCCACTATCTCAATGCAAGAGCCCCACATCAGTAATACTGGCCTGCTTTACAGGGCTGGTTTTTGTTTCGTGTTTTTTAAAGGTAATGTAGGAAATGGCTTTCCAGCTAATCTAGGAAAATAAAAGTATTATAAGAATGCCTACAATAAATTTACACCTGACAGCCTGTCTTGGCCCACTGACTCATAATTTCCCAGTTTCCAAAGATATCTTATTTGACCACTTCCTCACAACTTGCAGCCAAAGAATGAAAAGAAACTCTTACCATGGATGTCTATTCCCAGTGACTCCTGGAGGACAGGTTTAACTAGGGGCCAGCAAACTTTTTCAGCAGTGGGCTGGTCCACTGTCCCTCAGACCTTGTGGGAGGCTGGACTATTTTTTTTTTTGAGGGGGGTGAACAAATTCCTATGCCCCACAAATAACCCAGAGATGCATTTTAAATAAAAGCACACATTCTACTCATGTAAAAACATGCTGATTCCCAGACCGTCCGAGGGCCGTATTGAGAAGGCGATTGGGCCGGATACGGCCCCCGGGCCTTAGTTTGCCTACCCATGGCCTTAACACTGGGATTTGCTCCTCCTCTTTCAAAGAATTGGCTGATTAAATAGCAATTGGCCAAATCTCATCAGCTAAGAATTGGTTTAGTATTTACAAACCTCCCCGGCAAGCATTCTGAAAAGGCTTGTCTGTATTCCAGGAGTTCCTTCCTGGCTCATACAGTTGGCCCATGCCTGTTGATGATGCCATGTGAATTCACACTATTTTATTGGCCTGTAGGAGTTGTTCTTTGGTTTTACTTGCTCTGTGAATAGCACCAGCCATGGCAGAGGGCCACTTGGAAATTCAGCCCTGAAACAAACACACTCAGAAAAAGAGGAGGTTATAGTTCTACAAGGGGAACAAAAAAGCTCATAAATTTGTTTCGCAGGAGATGATCAAGAGGGTTGACCCAAACAGACGAATGACATGCCAGCAAAGACCATCTGGCCACCTATTTCACAGCAACCAAGCTAAGATTCATTGAGAATAAGGGTAAATAACTTCCACTCAAGCGCCTACCTTAGTTTTGGGTGTTGTTGTTGTTTAGTCATGTCCGACTCTTCATGACCCCTGGACCAGAGCACGCCAGGCACTCCTGTCTTCCACTGCCTCCAGCAGTTTGGTCAAACTCATGTTGGTAGCTTTGAGAACACTGTCCAATCATCTCGTCCTCTGTCGTCCCTTTCTCCTTGTGCCCTCCATCTTTCCCAACATCAGGGTCTTTTCCAGGGAGTCTTCTCTTCTCATGAGGTGGCCAAAGCATTGGAGCCTCAGCTTCAGGACCTGTCCTTCCAGTGAGCACTCAGGGCTGATTTCCTTAATAATGGATAGGTTTGATCTTCTTGCAGTCCATGGGACTCTCAAGAGTCTCCTCCAGCACCATAATTCAAAAGCATCAATTCTTCGACAAACTTGGTTCAAATTCTGAGAGGTGACATTAGGAGAATCATCATTAATATTCCAAGCCGAAGAAGAACTGAGGAAATGACACTTGATTCACAATGCAGTTGAGCATTCTGAGTTGGACAAATTTGTGTACTGAACCTAAGTATACATTTATCAACATCACAGGTGATAAGTACTATCCTAGGCTGCATCAACAGAAGTCCAGTGTCCTGATCAAGGTAAGGAATATTACCACTCTATTCAGGTTTAGTCAGACCACACCTGGAATGCTGTGACCAGTTCTAGGCGCCACAATTTAAGAAGGATATGGGCAAGCTGGAACATGTGCAGAGGAAGGTGTTTAAGATGATCAAGGGTCTGGAAACCGAGCCATATGAAGAACAGTTGAAGGAGTTGGAGATGTTTAGCCTGGAAAAGAGAAGGACAATGGAAAGGATGTAAGAAAAAAAATGGGGTTGGCTTTGACAGCCCAACTCCCCATCAAAGGACCCCGTGTCCCCTAAGTCATGTACAGTGGTACCTCGGGTTAAGAACTTAATTCGTTCTGGAGGTCTGTTCTTAACCTGAAACTGTTCTTAAACTGAGGCACCACTTTAGCTAATGGGGCCTCCCACTGTTGCCGTGCCACCGCCGCACGATTTCGGTTCTCATCCTGAAGCAAAGTTCTTAGCCCAGGGTACTATTTCTGGGTTAGCGGAGTCTGTAACCTGAAGCGTCTCTAACCTGAAGTGTCTGTAACCCGAGGTACCACTGTAGTTTAAAACTGCATCTAAATCTATTCTCAGGCTTCTGGCAGAACCTTCTTCTTGACTACTTCTTGATGTAGATCAGGCATGGCCAAACTTGGCCCTCCAGATATTTTGGGACTACAATTCCCATCATCCCTGACCACTGGTCCTGCTAGCTAGGGATGATGGGAGTTGTAGTCCCAAAACATCTGGAGGGCCAAGTTTGGCCATGCCTGATGTAGATATAAATAGATAGATCACACACACACACACACACACACACAGAGAGAGAGAGAGAGAGAGAGAGAGAGAGAGAGAGAGAGAGAGAGAGAGAATGAGAATGTTTTACAGCCCATTGAATAGAGAAATCTCTTTCCAGGTCAATGTAAGAAATTGTAGAGCACTGGAAAGGCATAGTTTTATCTCCTGCCAGAGAAGGGATTAAGATACCATGATTCACAGGCCTAAGGATTTCCCCCCTGCCTTTGCCTTTGCTTCTCTGAGGGTAAACTGACAGAGACGAGTTTTTACTCCAAACAGCTGCCTGTTATTTGAATGGAGACAGCTCTTAATCCCACACATGACAGCCATCAGAGTCTGCTGTAGTGGAAATGTTTCTTGGATCCAGACAAAGCCTCTGGCACAGTACTGAAACTAACGCTGCGTTTGTAAGTTGTAACCCTACAGGCTCTGTTTTCAGCAAGGCAGCAGCCTGCTGGCTAGTCGTCACCGATTTCAATTAAAAAAAAAGAGGTGAAGCCAGACTTGCATAGGCAGGAAGAAAGGAAAATTAAATGGAAGCCGTTCTCCAAGATCCTTTTCGAAAGTAGGATGGGATTCAGAAAGTGCGCTGCAGCAAATTAGCAGGGGTGGTTCTGTTCAGAGTGCTGTTTGCAAGAGCACTCCACTACTGGTGAAGCTGTGCACTGATAGAGAATATCTTGATTAGTTTTAATTAATTGGCGTATCTGCGGCACCACTCATTTTGTGCCATCTGTGACTGAAAATTGCAAAAGTGCCTCAGCCCATGTCCTATTGCTGAATGCCGTTCATTACTACTCCTCGGCGGAGTTCAGGTCCATGAAAGGTAGCAATTCTTAGAAGAGGAACAAGCCTTCCTGCTGTACATTTGGACAAATGTCTCTTTTATAGTCCCGCAGCCCAGGCATGGTCTCCCTTGCCCCACTTTCATTATCAGAGTTTTCCCCCTTCCCCGCATATAATTGAACTGATTTTGTGTGAGCCTGCTCACTCCTCGTAAGCATTTCGCTAATTCATTCTCCTAATTTGGGAAGGAACGGCAGTTTCTCTCTTTGCAGAAACTTCATCACAGTTCAATGGTTGCCTCTTCCTTTCTTCCACATTGCATCAAATATATGAGTGAGTGTATAGATGCTGAATCAAAACGCGGGTGGCGCTGTGGGTTAAACCACAGAGCCTAGGGCTTGCTGATCAGAAGGTTGGCGGTTCGAATCCCCGTGACGGGGTGAGCTCCCATTGCTCGGTCCCAGCTCCTGCACACCTAGCAGTTCGAAAGCACGTCAAAGTGCAAGTAGATAAATAGGTACCGCTCCGGCGGGAAGGTAAACGGCGTTTCCGAGCGCTGCTCTGGTTTCGCCAGAAGCGGCTTAGTCATGCTGGCCACATGACCCGGAAGCTGTACGCTGGCTCCCTTGGCCAGTAAAGCGAGATGAGCACCGCAACCCCAGAGTCGGACACAACTGGACCTAACGGCCAGGGGTCCCTTTACCTTTAATAAAAGTATGGGTATGTATGAGAAAAGTATAGGAAATATACATAAATCGGTACAAGTAACATGAGACAGTAATGGAAGCTCCAAATCTGGTCCTCTGGCTGGTATGGGCTCTGATACAATTGCTCCAACTGCACCATTGAAAACCTGGCCTTGCAAGGCAGCTACAAGTGATTTTATTCTCAATACCAAGTGCTTAGCAAACATGTCCCAGCATGCTTCAGAGTGTGCCTTCATCCCACCCGACAGGGTCAAGTCACAACTGGTCCCAAATAGCATGGAAAAATAATAATAACACAACACGAAATTTCCCCAAACTCTTGGTTCTTTAAAAAAAATCTTTTAAGGAAACGAGATGTTCTTCATTCCATCTTTAGGTGCTTTTGCACTTTTCATTGCACAAATTTACAGGCTGACTTCTTCACACCTCTACCACCATATTAGTCCCACAACCGATTTTTAGGAACTAGACTAGAAAACACCAGCCAATTTAGAAGCTCGTTCAGGTGTAGCATTTGTGCATACTATATCCATTAGGTGGGTTCCGATTTTAAAAGACACCTTTGAAAAGTACCGTACTTTTCCGTGTATAAGACAATCTCCCCCCCCCCCCCCGATAAAACAATGTTAAAAAATTGCGGTCGTCTTATACATGGGTAGTGCAGAGTGGGGACGGGGAATTAGTTGCTTTCATGAGTATGAGATTGTCAGCGGTGATTCTGAGGTTGATTGGTGGGCGCAGCAAGGGCTGCTGTCGATTGGCTGCTGTTGTGGCAATTGGGCGGGCTAACGGCGGGTGCTTGCGGCGGGCAGACGATACTTGGCTCCTGCGACGCATGCGCTTTGCAGCGTTGGTCATTAGGGCGATCAATTTTCGGCACCCCCCCCAAAAGAAAAGCTCAACAACTCTTGGCAATCACCCCCCCATTTTCTTAATTTTGTGTCCCCCAAAACACGGGGGCGTGTTATATACGAAAAATTATGGTAAGTAGTGAATGTAGCGAAGTATCACAAAAGTGGACATAAAAAATGTAGGTTGGCAAACAATCCATATCCAAAAAACTTTGGATATGCATATTAGTGCACATTGCTCGGCGGAGACAAGATATGGGTCATGTTGCCCACCTCACTTCATTTGTGACTGCTTGAACCTGAGTCTCCAGCTGTTTTTGGACTACAACTCCCATCACCCCGAGCTGGCAGGTCAGGGATGATGGGAATTGTAGTCCAAAAACAGCTGGAGACTCAGGTTCGGGAAAACCTGCTCTAGGCAAATGGTTTTCTCTCAAACTGACCTACCTGAGAAGGTTGCTTTGAGGGTAAAATGGGAGTGCCTTATGTACGCTGCCTCATTGCGAGAGGTGAGGTTACAGGGAACCAGGCAGGGGGCCTTTTCGGTAGTGGCGCCCGTCCTGTGGAACACCCTCCCATCAGATGTCAAGGAAATAAGCAGCTATCCTATTTTTAAGAGACACCTGAAGGCAGCCCTGTTTAGGGACGTTTTTAATATTTAATGCTGTGTTGTTTTAACATTCGTTTGGGAGCCGCCCAGAGTGGCCTATGGCCTAGTGTTGAAGCGACTGCATTTACTCTTCACTTCTCAACAGAAGTCCAGGGCTCCGTCTCTCTCCTCTTGGCCTGCAGCCAATAAAGGGTGTTGTTTGACTCCGTCATCTCTTTGCTAGACAAAGTACAAATAATCCAAGTGAAAGACAAATGGCCGAGCTGCGAGCGAGACTTGGGAGCGGTGGCGTTTTCTTTTATCAGACTCCACGTGTTTCATTAAGCCAGACTGACCAAACTCATTTCACAGAGCCTGTTTCCTCTTCGTATGATTAGCCGCCTCCCAACATTTCTCTGATGAAAATAGGGATGTCCTATTCAACAACAACAACAACTTTATTATTTATGGACGTAGAGTTAACCAGGATTTTGTATATTTCCAATAGCACCCCATTTGTATTACATCCAGTCATACCTTCCAGTATTTCTCTGATAAAAGTGGGGATGCCCTATTCCACAACAATTTTATTATTCACATCTGACAGGGTTGCCCCAGCTACTCTGGGCGGCTTCCAACATATACAAAAACATAATAAAACATCAATAATAATAATAATAATAATAATAATAATAATAATAATTTATATCCCAGCCACCCTGGGCGGCTGCCAACGGAATGTAAAAATACAATAATCTATTAAACATTAAAAGCTTCCCTAAACATTAAACATTAACAAACTTCCCTCTGCAGGGCTGCCTTCAGATGCCTCCTAATGGTTGCATCTCTTTGGCTCGGGTGGGTCTCATAACTCCATACCATCCAACATTTCTCTGATGAAAATAGGGGAAAGCGGAATTTTGGGACATAATATACAATGAACTCAAAAATATCTTTCAATTCTTGTTTTTTGTTAAAAAAAAACAAAACAAAACACTGAAGCCTTTTTGTTAGGCATTATGTGCCCATTGATATACAAGACAACCATAGAACCCTTTTAATGTACGCAACCACAGGGGCGAGGATTTTAATAGCAAAAAACTGGAAAGGCGCCCTATGGAGCGAAAAATACAGTATTTTTCGTTTTCATGTATATTATATCTATTCGAAAAAAAGGTTGGTTAATGAAGAAATATCTTTCTACTAACGAGTGTTGAACTAATTCGCTGACGAAGAATTCAACGAAACAGTAGTTGTTATCCGGAAACACTGTTCAGAGTTGGACATCAGTATTGGACATTTGCCGATTATACAAAGCTTCACGGCTTGTCCTCCACCGGGTAAAGTCTGGCACCGTGATTCATTTAAGGGCTTTCAGAGACTTTCAGAGACTTCAGTTTGTTAGTTTTGATGTTTTGAATCATCCCATAAAGTTTTTCATATTGATGTTGCTGACTCTATAATGTAGCACATACACCCATCCTGCAAGTCTTTATTAAAATGTATTTACACACTTCGTATGGTCCCCTTCCTGGAACTAGTGGGGCCGCAGGAGAAAGGAGAAACCTGCACTTACAGTGCTTTTCTGAATAACTCTTGTTTCAAGTAAGGCTATTTTAACACAGGATCACGCCTATTTTTAGCTAGATTTATCTGTCAGCAGTGCGAACTTTCTTCTCGCCATTTGGAATTGTACTAGGCACTCTGACAAATCTGACCCAAATCTAAACCCAACCTGCTTATTAGCGAACACATATATTTCCAACATATACATCTGAGTCAGCACAGTTGGTTTCTCGTTATAAATAGTCACATTACTTTTAAGTTGCTTTCCATTTCTCCGAGATGATTAACACCCAGATCCTGATGGTCTAACACAGGGGTCGGCAAGGTTTACCTCGCCTGGGCTGGTTCACTCCCACGGAGATCGCTCTGTGAGCATGCGCAGACGTGATTTCCAGTGCTGCGGAAGTGAGTCCCTGCTCCGCGCTGTGCCGGTTTAATGCAGCGCATGGGGACTCGCTGAGCGGGTGGCTCGGTTCGGGGGTGGCCCATGGTCGTTTAAACGACCCCTGTGGGCCGCTTGTGGCCCATGGCTCGCAGGTTGCCAACCCCTGGTCTAATAGCACACTTCCCCATCCTGAGGGCCTCAAGGTCCGTTGGACTACAACTCCCATCATCTCTGACTATTGGCCATGCTTACTGGGGCTTATGGGAGTTGTAGTCCAAAGCTTCTTGAGGGGGCCAAGTTGGGGAAGGCTCCTTGTCTTAAAACAGAGGCAAGAACACATGTACAAGCCCTGCCTTCAATGTCCCAGGGCACGTGGGCTGCTCTTGAGGCCTTCACATGGTTACTGCAAAGGTCTCAAAGTGTGTTGGGTTGAATGTGCTTAGAAGCAGGAAACCTGTCTTATCAGGGCTCCCAATCACACTGAGAGTTTCTAAGCGCATTCAACTGAACATGCTTAAAAACGCTCTTCAGACCTTTGAAGGGGTGAAACTAGGTTTTATTTCACCCGGGTCAAAGACTCAGTTTGGCACACTCACATTTGCGTACACACACAGGCTAGGGGCCTCAATGGTGCCTGCCTGAGGGGCCCCACCCAGCGATACTTGCTCACAGGACCTCTACTTCAACTTCATGACATCCCTTCTTTTCATCTGAAGATGAAATTCTAAATGTTAGATTTTTCGTTTTCAAGTAGACCTGGACAACAAACAAGATATATACTATAACCATTCGGCACTAATTCATACTCTGAGCAGGTGTACCAAAGTTACAGTGCGCAAAAATATGTGTGGGATCTAAAATGTGATGGTGCAAGGTACGTGCCAAATTCCACAAAGGCCCACCATAGCTAGAAATGCTACCTCTGTTTTTCACCTAGAGGTAAAGGTAAAGGGACCCCTGACCATTAGGTCCAGTCATGGACGACTCTGGGGTTGCGGTGCTCATCTCGCTTTACTGGCCAAGGGAGCCAGCATACAACTTCCAGGTCATGTGGCCAACATGACTAAGCCACTTCTGGCGAACCAGAGCAGCGCACGGAAACACCGTTTACCTTCCCGCCGGAGCGGTACCTATTTATCTACTTGCACTTTGTCGTGCTTTCGAACGGCTAGGTTGGCAGGAGCAGGGACCGAGCAATGGGAGCTAACCCTGTTGCGGGGATTTGAACCGCTGACCTTCTGATCGGCAAGCCCTAGGCTCTGTGGTTTCACCCTACTGAATACTAAAGAAGACCTTCTCTGATTGGTGCCTGGATGTTGGTGCTCAGCATTTTGGAAAGACTGGGAAATGGATGAGATCGGTTAAGGCACTGTATCCCTTTCTTTGTCCATTCCTTTTCTACTGTCAGTTGACTTGCAGCACATGGTATCTGGGCTCTTGTCTGATGTGTGCATATAGGGGAAAGTGCAGGGAGATGGCTTCAGAAGAAAGGAGTGAATTGGGTAGAGTGGTTCCCCCCCCCCTTTGCTGATTTTTCTTACTGCTGCTTGGCTCACTCAGGGCCCCTGCTCATGAGGAGCAGATGGGGCTCATCAACCTAGGAAGGTAGCCCATGGAGGAGAAGGAAAACTCTCACCCTAACTGTTAAAAGTGTTTTGTATCCTAAACTGTTATATCAGAAGTCAGCAAACTTTTTCAGCAGAGGGCCGGTCTACTGTCCCTCAGACCTTGTGGGGGGCCGGACTATATTTTGAAGAAAAAAATGAACGAATTCCTATGCCACACAAATAACCCAGAGATGCATTTTAAATAAAAGGACACATTCTACTCATGTAAAAACACACTGATTCCCGGACCGTCTGCGGGCCGGATTTAGAAGGCGATTGGTCCAGATCCGGCCCCCGGGCCTTAGTTTGGGGACCCCTGTGTTATATGCTTCCCCTCTGGGGGAAAAAGGACAAGTGATAACACTGATTTGTTTCATGTTCTCCTCTGAGAGATCAGTTGAAGGTGAGACCATTTATTTGATACCAGCTAGCTTGGAGATTGAAGCTCACCAACCCTAGCTCCTAACGGCTGTCTCAGTCCATTCATTTTCACAAACAACCAGCAAGCTTAACCAATATTTTTGGAGATACGTGAAATTGTTGCTAAATAACCACATTCATAGAAAATTATAGAGCGCCCATTGGCAAACATCTTTATTTATATTTCCCCCTGGTTTGTTTTATGTTTCCAGCTTTTCCCTTTCTGGCAACCGTTCAGTAATTCTCGGTTAGGACAAAATACTGGTTTCTGCTCCAAAGAACACCACTTAGTGGTTTATGCAAGGCTGTCATTAGACAGCTCTCCCTCGCTCAAATTTCTGAACAGCTCTACCATATCAAAATCTGTGGTGTGGCTTTCAGTTATGCTGGGCAAGGCAATAACAAAACCAAGCGCAAAGTTCTGTGGAAAGGTCCGGAACAGCAAAAGAACACTAGGCTTGCTTTCTGATTGTACATAGTTCTGACGCTGGCCTTTTTGCTTGACGGACGGGTAGATAGAGACCCTGTGATGCTGTCTAATCCCATTGTAAAATACCGCTGCCAAATATTATGTGCAGTTTCCTCTGTTCCAGCTTGCTTGCATAATGGCGGATGGAGCTAAACAGAAACACTCAGGTAGCAGGGAGGGAAGCTGGGGAGAGCATAAGGAAGTCTTGCGCCACATCCTTCCTACATATTGATAAGGAACACTGAGCACAATTCAAAGTGTTGGTGTTGACCTTTAAAGCCCTAAACGGCCTCGGTCCTGTATACCTGAAGGAGCGTCTCCACCCCCATCATTCAGCCCGGACACTGAGATCCAGTGCCGAGGGCCTTCTGTCGGTTCCCTCCCTGCGAGAAGCAAAGCTACAGGGAACCAGGCAGAGGGCCTTCTCGGTAGTGGCGCCCGCCCTGTGGAACGCCCTCCCATCAGGGGTCAGAGAGATAAACAACTACCTCTCATTTAGAAAATACCTGAAGGCAGCCCTGTTTAGGGAAGTTTTTAATTTGTGACTTTGTATTGTATTTTAGTATTTGTTGGAGGCCGCTCAGAGTGGCCGGGGAGACCCAGCCAGATGGGCGGGGTATAGATAATATATTATTATTATTATTATTATTATTATTATTATTATTATTATTATTACACAACCCCACACCTTAATCTTGTGCCTGCAAGTCCTTTGTCATTGAAACACTAGTTTTGTGGCTTGAGGCCCAAGACCCATTTTGGGATTACATATCCACAATCACCTGTAAAGCATGATGAGAGGTGTTGAGTTGGCTCACAATCCCAGTGGGATTCTACCATTTAAGGCTGAGGTGCAGCACTCCTTCGTAGAAACTCTCACGCTGCTGTGAAGTTCTTAAATTGAAAGGATTTCTCAGATGCAAATAGGGACGTCCTATTCCATAAGAATAAGAATTTTATTTATACCCACCCATCTGAATGGGTTGTCCCAGCCACTCTGGCCAACTTTCAATATATAAAATAACATAATAAAACATTAAACTTTTTTTTAAAAAAACCTTCGCTATACAGGGCTGCCTTCTGATGTCTTCTAAAGGTTGTGCAGTCAAGGAAATACGTAACTATACAACCTTTACAAGACATTTTAAGACAGGTGTACAGCTCAACCTTGGAAGTCGAACGGAATCTGTTCTGGAATTCCGTTCAACTTCCAAAACATTCGAATACCAAAGTGCGGCTTCTATTTGGCTTCAGGAAGCTCCTGTAGCCAATTGGACATTTGGCTTCCAAAAGAACATTAGAAAACCAGAACAGTCACTTCCGGGTTTCGAGAGCCAGTGTGGTGTAGTGGTTAAGAGTGGCAGACTCGTAATCTGGTGAATCGGGTTCGCGTCTCCGCTCCTCCACAAGCAGCTGCTGGGTGAACTTGGGCTAGTCACACTTCTCTGAAGTCTCTCAGCCCCACTCACCTCACAGAGTGTTTGTTGTGGGGGAGGAAGGGAAAAGAGAATGTTAGCCGCTTTGAGACTCCTTGGGGTAGTGATAAAGCGGGATATCAAATCCAAACTCTTCTTCTTCTTCTTCTTCTTCTTCTTCTTCTTCTTCTTCTTCTTCTTCTTCTTCTTCTTCTTCTTCTTCGATCATTCGGGAGCCAATATGTTCGAGAACTAGGCTGTTTGACTTCCAAGGTACGACTGTAAATTAAATCATCATCACCACTGAATAGGACGTCCCTATTTTCAATGGAGTGACGCGGGTGGCGCTGTGGTCTAAACCACAGAGCCTGGGGCTTGCTGATCAGAAGGTCGATGGTTTGAATCCCCGCGACGGGGTGAGCTCCTGTTGCTAGGTCGCTGCTCCTGCCAACCTAGCAGTTCGAAAGCATGCCCAAAAGTGCAAGTAGATAAATAGGTACCACTCCGGCGAGAAGGTAAACGGCGTTTCCGTGCACTGCTCTGGTTCGCCAGAAGCGGCTTAGTCATGCTGGCCACATGACCTGGAAAAACTGTATGCAGACAAACGCCAGCTCCCTTGGCCAGTAAAGCGAGATGAGCACCGCAACCCCAGAGTCATCCACGACTGGACTTAACTGTCAGGGGTCCTTTACCTCTTTTTAAATGTGGTTTTACCAGTTTATGTGGCAAAAAGTGATACTGCACAGAATTGTTGAAAAAACAAATGCATGAAATCCCAATTACATAGTGTTCTAGGTCATATGGAAGCTTTCGCACATGCAGGGCCATCTTAAGCCTATGCGGCGCCCTGGTTCAAAGATCCCTCTGGTGACCCCCCCGCGCCCCTGTCAGCTTGGGACTTCCATTTGCACTCACGGACCCTGCCCTGAGCTCCTGCATCTTCATCCGCTGCAAAGCAGGCAGCAGCTCGCCAGGTGCAGTCCCCCCCTTTCCCCCTTTGGTAAACAGCCTTCTCGTAAGGCGCAACGGGCAAGATCCCGCACACATCCGTGGCTAAGTTGGCATCGATGGTGACAGACAGGGAAAACGGGCTGACCTCCCTGGCCGGCTGCTTGGGCAGCTGAAAGCTTAGCACGGCCGCCTCGCCTTGGAGGAAACGGGCGAGGGCAGCGCTGCCGGCAGGGCTGGAGGGCACTCCTCCGGCAGGGGGGAGGCTCGCAGCATGGCGGGGCATTTGGGGGAGAGCGCGGGGGGCCGTGCGGCTCCCCCCCGCTCGCTGCGCTCAAAGACGGGGCTGGGCGGCCGGGGAGCAGCCCGCCGGGAAGCAGCATGGGTGGCAGCAGCTGTGCCGCCGGCGCGCGAGCACCCGCCCGCCCACCCGCCCGTGGGGTCGGGTTGGGGAGGGGGTGCCCGGTATGCCAGCGGGCTCGCAGGGGCGCCCCTGGGGGCCCGGCGCCCTGGTGCGCCGCGCCACCCAGCCCCTATGACGAGACGGCCCTGCGCACATGCATGAAGTTTCTTCCCTACAAGTGCCTGGGATGTGGCCAATGGTGCCCTACAATATGGGTGGGACTGCTTGGCAGGGTCCTACATCACCTTGCAAGTTGGTTTAAGACATAAGTAGACACCTGAATACGTCTCTTTTGTCTGCTCCAAACCAGCAAACTGTAACCATGATCTGAGATAAAAAATTTAAAAAATTCCTTCCGGTAGCACCTTAGAGACCAACTAAGTTTGTTCTTGGTATGAGCTTTTGTGTACATGCACACTTCTTCATGAAGGTTCATACCAAGAACAAACTTAGTTGGTCTCTAAGGTGCTACTGGAAGGAATTTTTTTTTATTTTTTATTTAGTTTTGACTATGGCAGACCAACACGGCTACCTACCTGTAACATGATCTGAGAGTGATTTGAGTTTCGCATTCTTGCTTTCAATTGAGGCTTTCTAATCTTGAGTATGCATGGCTGGAAGTAATTCAGGTCAGAAATGAATATACACCTCAGACTCAACAGTAGCTGCCAATTATGCCTGAACTTGTTTTAAGGTGATTCTAGGGAAACTAATTCTATTGTTCATTACCTGTCTCTTGATTTGTTTTCCCCCTTTCGTTCCGGAAAACTTCTCAGCTTTCCATTCAAGAAGTCAGTTTGGCCGCTGTGAAAATATCATTGTGGTTGCTTTCTCAGACAAGTCTTGTGTTAATGCAGACAAGCAAACATTTGATAAAAAAGACAGCTCCTTCAAATTTTGACATATGATTTTTGTTTTCTAAAAAAGATAAACACTTTTTAGTTTAATTTTCTATATAAAAATATAGTTTGGAGAAGCCCTTTCTGTATTGTTATGTTTTCTTGTCACAGTTTTACAACTAGGAACCTGATACACTTTCTTTTTTGCAAAGTTATAGATTACATGTCTTGCAAAAAACAAAAAACCCTCCTTCTATTTTCTGAGATAATCTGGTTTTTTTAAAAAATATCTTTCATCATTAGGTCTTTGAATCTTAAGTCTCCAAACTGAATCAGCACATGTCTGTTCCACTTAAACACTTCGGTTATTATACAGGTGAAACTCTAAAAATTAGAATATCATGGAAAAGTCCATTTATATAAGCAATTGTTTTCATTAGCTACTGGAGTTTAATATATGAGATAGACTCATGACATGCAAAGCGAGATATGTCAAGCCTTTGTTTGTTATAATTGTGATGTTTATGGCGTACAGCTAATGAAAATCCCAAAGTTGAAATTTTTAATTTGGGGTTCTCATCAGCTGTACACCACAATCATCACAATTATAACAAATAAAGGCTTCACATATCTCGCTTTGCATGTCATGAGTCTATCTCATATATTAGTTTCACCTTTTAAGTTGAATTACTGAAAGAAATTAACCTTTCCACGATATTCTAATTTTTCGAGTTCCACCTGTATTATATTAGTTCTGTATTGTCTGAATCCAGAATAGCTATAAAAAGCTCTTCAAGGTTATCAACTAGATTTTTCCCTTTGGACCTCTCTTTCAAGCCCCTGATTTTAATGCCCAATCTTCCGGCTGAATTATCCAGTTTCTTAATCCTATTTTCCAGTCCTTCTTCTTTTTTTATCACTTGCTCTGTTGATTCCACCTTCTTTCACTTTACCCTTAAATTCTCCTATCTGTTGCACAAGCAGTTCTTTATATTCCTTAAGCTCATTCATAGCTTTAATTCCCCGTGCAGCAAATTCATTCTTCTCCTGCACCATTTTTAGCCTTTGGTTGACTCCATTTAGTTTTCTTCTTCTAATGCCACTTTGTGGGATCCATTTTGTGAATAATTTTTTGCCTCTGATTTTTCAAAATATCTTTGCAAAACTATATTTAACTCCCCAACAGTCAGAGCCATATCCAATTAACCATTTCCTCCTCCTCCTCCTCCTCCTCCTCCTCCTCCTCCACTACCACCTCTTCTTCTTCTTCTTCTTCTTCTTCTTCTTCTTCTTCTTCTTCTTCTTCTTCTTCTTCTTCTTCTTCTTCTTGACATTATGCTTGTTTCCTCAAGGTTCCAAGGCTACCTTTTATTTATTTTTTTCGAACATAAGAGAATGTTATTAACTGGAAGTAATCCCCAAGTCACTGATCCAACATACTCACTGAATCAATGAGGTCACCACTTCTCATGTTCCAAACCATGACGATGATGTCACACGATGTCACACAGTACAGTTCCGTACAGCTGAAGCTCAGCAATAGAGAGATGTTTTCTCTCATTGACCTCGCTTAAGGAAGGCAGGGGATGAGATGAAGGGACAGCAAGGTAGGAAGGAACCAGTTGTTTTATTCTGAAATGGCATGTATCTGCAAAAAAAATCCTACCCAGTCCCCCCTCCCAAGATGCTCCACAATGAGGGTGCCAACTGGAATAAAATATGGGGGCGGCATTGCTCCAGAAAAACATCTACTTCTGCTTCATTGACTACGCAAAAGCATTTGACTGTGTCGACCACAGCAAACTATGGCAAGTTCTTAAAGAAATGGGAGTGCCGGATCACCTCATTTGTCTCCTGAGAAATCTCTATGTGGGACAAGAAGCTACAGTTAGAACTGGATATGGAATAACTGATTGGTTCAAAATAGGGAAAGGAGTACAACAAGGCTGTATATTGTCTCCCTGCTTATTTAACTTATATGCAGAATTCATCATGTGAAAGGCTGGACTGGATGAATCCCAAGCCGGAATTAAGATTGCCGGAAGAAATAGCAACAACCTCAGATATGCTGATGACACAATGGTGATGGCAGAAAGTGAGGAGAAATTAAAGAACCTTTTAATGAGGGTGAAAGAGGAGAGCGCAAAATATGGTCTGAAGTTCAACCTCAAAAAAACTAAGATCGTGGCCACTGGTCCCATCATCTCCTGGCAAATAGAAGGGGAAGGAATGGAGGCAGTGAGAGATTTTACTTTCTTGGGTTCCATGATCACTGCAGATGGTGACAGCAGTCACAAAATTAAAAGACGCCTGCTTCTTGGGAGGAAAGCAATGACACCTAGACAGCATCTTAAAAAGCAGAGACATCGCCTTGCCGACAAAGGTCCGTATAGTTAAAGCTATGGTTTTCCCAGTAGTGTTGTATGGAAGTGAGAGCTGGACCATAAAGAAGGCTGATCGCCGAAGAATTGATGCTTTTGAATTATGGTGCAGGAGGAGACTCTTGAGAGTCCCATGGACTGCAAGAAGATCAAACCTATCCATTCTGACGGAAATCAGCCCTGAGTGCTCACTGGAAGGACATATCCTGAAGCTGAGGCTCCAATACTTTGGCCACCTCATGAGAAGAGAAGACTCTGTGGAAAAGACCCTGATGCTGGGAAAGATTGAGTGCACAAGGAGAAGGGGACGACAGAAGACGAGATGGTTGGATGGTGTTCTCGAGGCTACCAACATGAGTCTGACCAAACTGCGGGAGGCAATGAAAGACAGGCATGCCTGGCATGCTCTGGTCCATGGAGTCATGAAGAGTCGGACACGACTGAATGACTGAACAACAACAACATTGCCCCACATAATCTATCACAAGATGCAACATTCAGGCATGCACCATTTGAATGGTAATGCCCCTCAAATTTTGGGGAGGGGGGGCTTTGTCCACTCAAATATTTTATGGGGGGGGGGGCAAAGGGACCTCAGCTCCTGGGAGTTGACTCCTATGCTCCAATATCAAGTGTAGCCAAATTGTCCTGAAAATTATAGGGCTATAAACCTTTCTTTTACTAAAGCAATGTGACTGTCTCTTTACTGACAATTTGGGGATTGCTATTTAAATACAGCTAGCAGTTCATTATCATTTGTGTTTCTCTGTTGAGCTTTTACCCTTTTGTAAATCCACTTACATCCTAGATTGAGACATTCCCAAACCTGCCAGGTCACTGCTTTCCTATGACACTGTGTCCTCTAATCTTCCTGGGGCAATGTCAGTGCATTTCCACATAAAGCAATTATTCCAACTGAATGGAGATATTCCTCCCCCTTTCTCCTACAATGTTTTTTTTGGGGGGTGGGGGGTGGGGGGTGGGATGGGATGCTGTGGGTGAGGTGATGAAACTATTAGCAAGGTTTAAACACAGACAAGTATTTGAGATGCGTGGCGATTTTCTCATGCAGAATAGAGTTCGGGACCACGGACTGAATGTTAAATGGACCAAACCCTAAACATAAAAAAACAGCCCAAACATGCCTGCTTGATTTATACTAATGCTTATTTTCTCTGTCTGGTCAAAGGTTTAGGCACTTCAAATAGTTTCCCAGGGCAACATGACTGTGACAGACTTTAAAGAACCTTCAAGGCCTAAAATTGAATTACAGTACGCTTAGCTTGCGGTTGCTAGGGAGACTCACAAGACTGAGAGAAAGTTCCTGGCAACTCTTTGCTAGGTGAAATTGAAGCTTCATGGAAACTTCGCTGGGACAAAACTCCACTGGGCTTTATCCACGGCCGTCAGGTCCTAGAGAACAAACTTGTATGAAGCAGATTTGACAGAGAAGTCTGGTGAAGCCACGTGTTTTGAACATGTTTTGAACGTGTTTCATCTGACGGCAGACCTTAAGACGTCCCTAATTTCATCGGAGAAATGCTGGAGGGAGGGGACATCTGTATTTTCATCGGAGAAATGCTGGAGGGAGGGGACCTCTGTATTTTCATTGGAGAAATGTTGGAGGGTATGCAGCACGGTGGTTGGAAAATGCTGGGTCTGGTGAGATCTGCCTGGTCCTCCTCCAGCTCCCTTTCTGTCCCTGCCCCTCTCCCCACCCTGGTTTTCTCCCGATTTGGTGTTGTCCATGAGGCGACGTGAAGCCGTTCGCCTCAGGCAGCAGATCCAACCCCCGAGCTACCCCGGGGCTTTCCCTGGGCTGCCACCACAGCGCTGTTGCCCTCACCATGATGCAGCGTGCAGCGGCAAGGGTGCAGCGGGCACAGCTGCAGCCAAGGTGGCAGGGGCAGGCGCAACAAGCAGGGATAGGAAGGGGGCAGGGCCCGGATCTGCAGTGGGTTGTCGGGATGCGGGCATCATAGGGGGCAGAGCAGCCCATCCCTGGGTGCTGCAATTAATAATTGCAACAGTATGGAGAGGGTCTGCCTTTCCGAGAGACTTTTGAGCTACTCGTGAGCACAAATTGGTTGGGGACGACTCAATCCACTCTGCAGTGATTTGCAGCTGCTTCTTCACCCAGATCCGGACAGGTTCCGGATTCAGCCAGATCTTGTACACAGCCTTCAAACAAACAAACAAACAAACAAATTATTTCTACCCTGGCCATCTGACTGGGTTTCCCCAGTCACTCTGGGCGGCTTCCAGCAAAAGATTAGAAATACATTAAAACACCAATCATTAAAAACTTCCCTAAACAGGGCTGCCTTCAGATGTCTTCTACAAGTCAGATAGTTGTTTATTTCCTTGACCTCTGGTGGGAGGGCGTTCCACAGGGCGGGCGCCACTACCAAGAAGGCCCTGTGCCTGGTTCCCTGTAACTTCGCTTCTCGCAGTGAGGGAACCGCCAGAAGGCCCTCGGCGCTGGCCCTCAGTGTCTGGGCAGAACGATGGGGGTGGAGATACTCCTTCAGGTATGCTGGGCCAAGGCCGTTTAGGGCTTTAAAGGTCAGCACCAACACTTTGAATTGTGCTCGGAAATGTACTGGGAGCCAATGTAAATCATGTCCCCTGCCTGGTAAACTATCCCATCTGATTGTTTTTATAGGGGTCAAATATCCGCCAAGCCATAACAATTTCCACTGTTCTACCTTGGAACAGTATGTGTTGGTTCTGAAATGATGAACCACCTTAGTAACAAAGGAGGGGGAGGAAATCGTTATTTTTTGGCTTCAGGAGTAAATAATCTTGTGGTTCTTGACTTTTTATCAGCTTGCAAACGTGGGGCAGGGGGGGGGGATACCGTACAACCTCCAGAAAAGCTCAGGACAAAAGTTTCTATTACCTGCTCCTACATCAACCCCAAATCGACCATCTTTTCCCTATCATTATTAGGTGGCTGTCACATGTATGGGTGCCCAACCCCTTCATGGGGGATATTTTATGGGTGTTCAGGCACCCAGGCCCTGGATGTTGGCACCTATAACCCATTAGGATTGCTGTCAGTTGATGGAGAAAGCATTGACCTCATCTTAGCCATCACGAAAAGTCAGGTGTCGAAGCTGCAGATTTATGATACTGAATTATATAGACTTACAGCGTCAACGGTGCCAACAACGAAACAGGGGCGTAATTCAAAAAACATCAGTCAGCTTGCCAAACGATATCTGAACTTTGCAGGGTATAATTTTTAAAAATGGAGCTGGTGAGCTAGTACGAAATTACAACCCTCGAGGAACCAGCAACACCCACTGGACTTATTGCACAATATATTGAAATTAAGTATAATTGGAAAAAGATGGGTGTGAGGGTTGCTGCAGAAAATCTTAGGGGGGGCATATAAGAACCCATTTCCTCTAATAATAATGTTATGATAAGGTTGGTTTTTTTAGGCAAGTGAAACCTTTATTTTCATTCAATGGCCTATTGCTTTTAGGCAGGAATGCCTGCCTCATCTTATGGGCAAAGGCTGGCTCAGAGTTGTGTAATTTCTGCTTTATTACCTCCACTGAATAGGTTCTGGGCAATCCAAAAATAACTTCAAGGATTTGGTCGTAAGCATCCACTTTGGGAAATAGTTGTCTTCAGATTTCAGTGAAGGGGGGGGGGATTTTGCAATCCTGTCTGAGTGCCTGAAATGCTCTCTCCCCTCCGCTCCTTCAAGGGAAGCTCAGGCTGCACTTCAGAGTATACACTCAGCATATTGAGAGAGGAGGGAGGAGGAGAGGTCAGGTCTGGGTGGCCGAGGTGGCAAGTGGTGGCAGACCTGCACCGTGCTAGACTGGCGGGCGGGGGGGGGCAGCTGAGGAGGGAAACCTGCAAGAGGGAAGGAAGGCAGTCGCTATTGTCATTCACGTCCGGCCATGCTCCTTGTCCGCCTGTTCAAGAAGAAGAAGAAGAAGAAGAAGAGTTTGGATTTGATATCCCGCTTTATCACTACTCTAGGGAGTCTCAAAGCGGCTAACAATCTCCTTTTCCCTTCCTCCCCCACAACAAACACTCTGTGAGGTGAATGGGGCTGAGAGACTTCAAAGAAGTGTGACTAGCCCAAGGTCACCCAGCAGCTGCATGTGGAGGAGCGGAGACGCGAACCCGGTTCCCCAGATTACGAGTCTACCACTCTTAACCACTACACCACACTGGGACAGAGGGCACTTTTGTCCAAAAACAGGACGATCCCGTTTTTCCTACTATAACATTTTTTAAAATTAATTTTCATTTACGACAATCCAATAAAAGCCACATTGATACAACACCAAATTACAATACAATCAAAAGAACCAGTTTATTCAATACCAAATTAATCAGTTTTGTTTGACTTCTCGTGCTCTGGTTTTGGGGAGTTGTTGTTCTTATTTCGTCCTGCTCCAAAACTCTTAGTTAGTCCAAATGCATCAGTTCCGACATTGATCCTTTGTTTTGTTTTAACAGCCACTGATCTGGTGACTTTCATTCGTATTTAAATATTCCATATCCATTTATTTTGCAAAGGGATTTTCATCCTGTGGATTTCTGTGTGAAATGTTCGTTTTACCTTCATCTTTTCCTTTTTCTGTTGTAATCCGACGTCTTCAAGCATTTCCCTTTACTTTCGCGTTTTCGAGGACTGAAATTCTCACTGCGACACACACACCATTTGCCATTTTGCTGATCCAAGGCAATTAGAGATGTGGCATTTTGCCAGTATCCCGGGCAGATATCCAGCTTCTTTCATCTGTCATCTGACAGCTAACAAGTTGGTATCCCTCAAAAGTCATAATAAATAAGTCCTCTTTACCGTTCCATGTATCCCATTTTTCTAGGGATGGGTGGCAATCCTATACAGGACAGTCTACCCACAACTACCTTGCTGTCTGTCATTGTCACTGGAGGAAACAGTAGTTTTAATGTTGCCAGCATTTGAGCTGTCAGGATGTAAACACTTGCCTCTAAGTGTTTAACCCTGGTGGTCCTGGTGTATGTTGCTTCCCAGTAAAACCAGTGAGTTTCCAGCAGCTTGCTTGTGACTTCTGTGAAAGAGAAGCAATAAAGAAACAAAACTAAGTCGTGAAAGTGGGTGGTAGCTAGCCAACAAGGATGATTTGAGAACAGGTCATTAATTTTTTTTCCTTAATAAAACGTTCAGTTTTCTCAAATATTCCCAAGAGAAGAAGAAGAGGAGGAGTTTGGATTTGATACCCCGCTTTATCACTACCCGAAGGAGTCTGAAAGCGGCTAACATTCTCCTTTCCCTTCCTCCCCCACAACAAACACCCTGTGAGGTGTGTGGGGCTGAGAGACTTCAAAGATGGTCACCCAGCAGCTGCATGTGGAAGAGCGGGGACGCGAACCCGGTTCACCAGATTACGAGTCCACCGCTCTTAACCACTACACCACACTGGCTCTGGTTTGGTTGTCAATAATAAGTTATTAGAGGGAGGGAGGGAGGGAGGGGAAGAGAGAGAGAGAGAGAGAGAGAGAGAGAGAGAGAGAGAGAGAGAGAGAGAGAGAGAGAGAGAGAGAGACCCCGTTTTTCTCCCGTTTTCTACGAGTACCAATCCACGTGCAAACCCCAATGGGCAGGATGCTGTCTTCTGTCATTTTTTATTCACCTCTTCTCATTGAGAAGAGCCAATTTAGCAAACATCTTCCTGCCAAGGGGGGGGGGGAATGCTTCCTTGCATTTTGACATAGCATAGTCAAGTCCAATCCTGCACCCACCTCCCACAAGTAAAGCAATGAGGGAATCTGTGGGATGTGATACATAAGTAGCAGTCAAGTACAACATTCCTTGTTTTCCTAGAATGGACATGCAGGGGAATGTATGGTCCAGCCAGTCAAAAATTTCCTGTTTCCTCCTGGCTGGGACATACGTCCTTTGCATGTGACTAGAGGTGGGCGTGGCCTTACCTGTCCAGGTAACAAAAAGGGCAAGGCACACAGCACACTATCTCTCTTTGACTTCCTCTGTTGTTGGAGCAGCTTTTTAGCTAGAAATGCTCTGTTGGCTTTGATCGATTGACTGATTTATAAACGAAAGAACGAATGAATGAATGAGTGCTTACAATTGTGTTGTGTGGCTTTTAGCCAACAGAGGACACTGGGATTATCTCCATATGGGCTAGATCCACATGTATATACTTTGTAACTAAGTCTGCCTTCAGGGATCCAACTGTGGACTGATGATGTGAGTAAACTTCTTTTATATACTTTAAACAAGATTGTGGCATGTTTAATCTTTTAAGAGGGATATAAGGGAACTTACCAGGAACCTAATAGTGAAAGGCTTACACAAGCCTGCAACCAACCAGCTATCTGCTGTGAGTTTAAAAGGGGCATGTAAAACTCTGCTAAGTAAAGGAACTTGCTAGCGCAAGTTAGGAAGGATATTAATAAACAATATATCCTTTCCAGCCTCCCTGGACATTCCCCACAGAATCGCCAGGGAGCCCCCACAGCTTCTTCAAGTTTGGGGATTTATTTTTAAATCCTGCCCGCTGGCCTTTGGATGAACAACCAAGAGGGGACAGGATGGAAGCGTTATGATGATGCCATTAAAGGCCAAACTGCATGCAACAGGCAGATCCATGGTTCTTCCTCCTGGCAATGTGGGACTGGTTTGGGTTTTTTTTTTGAACAAAAAGCAGCTGCAGAACACTGGAATCGGGAGCAAAGGCCGGGGATGAGATGGGGCTGCTTATGCCTTCCCTGCCTTGCCCCTTGTCTGCTCAGTAATGTGCATCTGGTGCCGGAACAGATAGATACAGGCATGATTTGTTTTTTGTTTTTTTATAATAATATTTATTAAGTTTTTTCACATAACAAAAAAGCAAACAACATACAATAACAACAAACATTAACAAAAAAACACAACAAAAAACTACAACTTATTACTTCTAACAAAAATAATTCAATTTTCCTCACATCTTAGTAGGACTTCCTCCTATCCCCTCCTTCTGTGTCCCTTGTGAATACCTTTTTCGTAACTTCCTAATCTTACTAATTCCAATCTAATTTCTTACAACTACTTAACCATTAATAACCATTAATATCTCTCATCTTTTAACTCCTATTTCCTCATCTAATTAATTATTTCTATCTCTTATCCATCAAAAATTATCATCTTATATCAAAAACTTCTAATTTCCCCTCTACAGCCTATCTTATTCTCAAAATATATCTAATTTTCAATCTTACAATAATCTTTTAAATACAGTTTAAATTTTCCCCACTCTTTATCCACCGCGTCGTCTCTCTGGTCACGGATTTTCCCGGTCAATTCTGCGAGCTCCATGTAGTCCATCATTTTCAACTGCCATTCATCAATTGTTGGTAATTCTTCTGTCTTCCAGTACTTGGCTATCAGAATTCTGTACAGGCATAATTTGTCCCCATGCTGTCAGCTCACCAGTAGGAGGCATTACAGCAGGGGTAGTAATGGAGCTCTGCTCCCCAACCCACACAATTGCAAGCACTCATTCATTCATTTATTCGTTCGTTCATTTATAAATCAGTCAATCAATCAAACTCAATTTAGCCTAGTAGGTTATTTTGCTAGTAGCCTAGTAGTTGCTATTTTTACTGCATCCATTGACTGCCAGTGTCGAGGAATCTTAGGCACCATGGAGACATTTAAAAAGTATTTAATTCTGGTATATAAGCACAAGACAACAATTTTAAGGGAAAAGAAAGAGGGCTTTTCCTCTTTTTGTCTTTGAGGTGAAAACTGGAAATGTCTTACATGCTGACTACTGCCATCTCTGTCATCAGGAAACATTTATTGACTGTATAGGCAATTATTATTATTATTATTATTATTATTATTATTATTATTAGTAAGATCCATCATCCAAGTTCATGATAAATTGTGGCGCTCAGCTCCAGATCAATTTCAGGCATGGCACATGACTTTATTTTGGAAAACACACAGGTCTCTTTGATGGCAGGGAGAGGTTTGGTAAAAGGCTTCAAGAATTCAGTTTTATTGCACGTAGCAGAGCTTATATTTTATTTTCTTCTCATAACCACACTATATAATTGTGGGTTACTTATGCGTGTGGTCCCACTGGCAAAGGTTCCTTTTAATTGCTTCTGTGGCAATACTCTGGGCAGAATCGCCGTTGCCACAGTTGCCTTCTCCCAACAAATTTCTACCTCTCAGGTCACTCCTTTGGGCTTTTAGAGCTCAGATCTGGCTTGAGGTTTGGAGCTCGCTCCTCTGATGCCGGTTTCCATCGCAGCCATACATTACTTTTAATATATGCATGTCTTCGTTTATTTGATATCTGTTCTTGCCAGGCAAAAAGCAAAAGCATACAAGGATGGTTTACGCTACTGAATTTCCCCACATGGTTGGATGTGCGAATGTGTCCATATGAATTGGTTGATGTGTGAGGTTGTAGCCCTTGCTGTGATCACGGTTGAACCTTTCAGCTTAGAAAATGTGGCGCCAGGGGTGCCATCGGGGAGTTGGGCGAGGCCCTCTCTGAAATTTTCAAGGAGGGGGCTGGGACCCTCAATATCCTGCAGCCTGTGGCAGGCCTCACTGGGTCTCCCCACAGCTGTGGTGGGCTCTGGCGGACCTCGCGGAGCCTGCCCATAGTTGCAGTGGGCCCTGCCAGGCCTTCCTGCGACTGCGGCACCAATCAGTTTTAAAGGAACCTCCCTCCAAAAATCAACAACTCAGATTTGTCAAAAAAAACAAACAGCAGTTTTCTTTCGTAGGGAAACCTCTCTCATGTGTGCTACACTCAGACTACTTCCTCTTAAAACACTAGGAGTAGTGTTTTGTTTTGTATACTGCTTGGTATTATCTGATATACAGTGGTACCTCTGGATACCAACCCCTCTGGCTGCATATCCTTCAGGATGCGAACGCGGCAAACCTGGAAGTATTTCCCCAGGTTTCGCCACACACTGGTGCACAGAAGCGACACCTCCAGTTGCAAATTCATCAGGATCCGACCGGAGCTCCGGAACTTATCGCGTGCGCAACCGGAGGTACCACTGTACTGTGTTCACCAGGTTTTTGTTGTTGACTATTATGGTTCATGTGCAGGGTTGGAGATTTTTATTAATATATACAGTGGTTTCCCCCCCCCCCGGGGGTACGCAGGGGTATGCATACCCATATATATATATTGTGAATCTAACGGGACAAGAAACATTTTTTAAAAAATTAGTTTCTTCTCTAGCACGGTGAATCATCAGTTCCGCTGCTACCCCCGATGGCGGCCTCATTTCCTGTCACTGCGCTTTTTTTCCTTGAGTCTCAGGCGGAAGCGAGCGTTTAATGTGTGAAGTAGGAATTGGAATCTAGGACGGTGATTGGTCAGTTTCATTTTTACCACCTCCAATGGCGACTGTATTTATTTTTCCCACTTTGAACTATAAAATGGTGATTTTCTTGAGTCAAAATGAGAGCACCCCTAAACATTTTTTTTTCAGAAGAAAGCACTGTGTGTGTGTGTGTGTGTATACACACACACATTTACACACACACTCTCTCTCTAAATATAGTTCAATTTTTACCCATGCCAAAACTGTGAAGGCTGCTCTTGCATGAAAACCACTGGATAGCAAAGTTGGTTAGACCGTGGTACTGACAACACCAAAGTTGCAGGTTCGATCCCCATAAGGGACCAGTCCCTTCCAACTCTATGATTCCATGAGGTATCCTTTTGAAACTGGGTAGGATTTGTTGTTGTTGTTCAGTCGTATCCGACTTTTCATGACCCCATGGACCAGAGCACGCCAGGCACGCCTATCCTTCACTGCCTCTCGCAGTTTGGCCAAACTCATGTTAGTAGCTTCGAGAACACTGTCCAACCATCTCATCCTCTGTCGCCCCCTTCTCCTTGTGCCCTCCATCTTTCCCAACATCAGGGAAGTCTTTTCTCTTCTAGGGAGTTTTTTCATCTCATGAGGTGGCCAAAGTACTGGATAGGATACATACCCTCAAAATGGCATACCAAAGTAATCCAGTAATTCTTCCCAAAGTAATAAAAAAGCTATAGTTTTCCTCTCACTAACTGCAAGTGCTTTCAAATCTGGTGAAGAATGAGCAAGCGATCCTAAGTTGCTGTTGTTGTTGTTGTTGTTGTTCAGTCGTGTCCGACTCTTCGTGACCCCATGGACCAGAGCACGCCAGGCACGCCTGTCCTTCACTGCCTCCCGCAGTTTGGCCAAACTCATGTTAGTTTGTTAGTTAGTTAGATCCTAAGTTATCACTATCTTAAGTTTGGTAATCTATATGCACACTCTTTGGATAGCTGCTTGATTTGCCCGGCAATGGAATATATTTCCCCATCTGTTCCTCATTAAAAAGGAAGGATTATAGAGGGGAAAAGATTTCTTATGTGGGGTGCTTGGTGGCAAAACAGTTGGCAACATAAAAAAGAGCTGTACACCAAGTTTAGTGTTCCACAGCACCTGAAACATGAGCTTTGCGTTGGTTTTCGTGGCTTTGAGCCACCAAGATTTGAATATGTTTACTGAACTAACTTTAGTTTAGCCTGATGCATGACTGAAACCCAGTTTATTCTGGCTGTGGCACTGGGAATATTTTGGATTGGGAAGTGTGGTATTCAGCAGTGACACTGACTCAGGGTAAGCCGTTTTGTATTTCCATCTTAAAATTAGTTTTCCAAATGGCTTTTGTCGTTCTGCAGAGGTCAGCTGTCATTAAATGGAGAGTGCATGCAGATCAGCTCCTCGGAAAGATTCCATCAAGGGTGTCTCTGAAATTTTTTACACATCACTTGGGAAGGCAGGCGAACTAATGCCAGTGTCCTGGAAGACTACAATACAACAAAACCAAAACACCAAACCGGCTTGCAAATATAAAGGGCAATTTTACTTAGTTAAGCAAAATAAAGTGCAATGTGCATATCAAAGCCTGGAGATAATTAAAACATACAGTCAAGTAGTGGCACAACTCTGCCAATAATGTGTATAATGAAACAAGCAAATCGTTCTGCGGATAATTATCTACTGGAAGCACAAAGTTGTGTAAGTGGGAACGGTTGCAAGAAAGGGTTCATCACAAGGCCATATGTAGAGGCAGGGGTCATACGAGAGTAGTAGTTGCAGACGAGCACCTTCTCACCGTCCCACGGCGAAAGTAGTACAGAAGAGAAGACTCCCTAGTAAAGACCCTGATGTTGGGAAAGATGGAGGGCACAAGGAGAATGGGGCAACAGAGGATGAGATGGTTGGACAGTGTTCTCGAAGCTACTAACATGAGTTTGGCCAAACTGCGAGAGGCAGTGAAGGATAGGCGTGCCTGGCGTGCTCTGGTCCATGGGGTCACGAATAGTCGGACACGACTGAACAACTGAACAACAACAACAGGGCTCCATGATCACTGCAGATGGTGACAGCAGTCATGAAATTAAAAGACGCCTGCTTCTTGGGAGGAAAGCAATGACAAACCTAGACAGCATCTTAAAAATCAGAGACATCACCTTGCCGACAAAGGTCCGTATAGTTAAAGCTATGGTTTTCCCAGTAGTAATGTATAGAAGTGAGAGCTGGGCCATAAAGAAGACTGGTCGCCGAAGAATTGATGCTTTTAAATTATGGTGCTGGAGGAGACTCTTGAGAATCCCATGGACTGCAAAGAGCTCAAACCTATTCATCCTTAAGGAAATCAGCCCTGAATGCTCACTGGAAGGACAGATCCTGAAGTTGAGGCTCCAGTACTTTGGCCACCTCATGAGAAGACTCCCTGGGAAAAGACCCTGATGTTGGGAAAGATGGAGGGCACAAGGAGAAGGGAATGACAGAGGATGAGGTGGTTGGACAGTGTTCTCGAAGCTACTAGCATGAGTTTGGCCAAACTGCAGGTGGCAGTGGAGGATAGGGGTGCCTGGCGTGCTCTGGTCCATGGGGTCACGAAGAGTCAGACACGACTGAACGACTGAACAACAAAGTACAAATTGATCAGAAGACCTGTACTCCGGATGTTAAGCAGGTTTTGCAACAGCTTCATCAGTCCATAATACTATACACTAAACACGATACACCAAGGATATAAGATCATCACAGGCACAGCAAGTATGCCCTATTATCATCTTCCAAAGCAACTACTGTATTCCGAACTTAAAAATGGAATGCGTAATGCCAGTGGTCAACAAGAGAGATTTAAAGACTCTCTCAAGGCAAATCTTAAAAAAAAGTAGTATAAACACCAAAAACTGGGCCACACTGGCCTGTGAGCACTCCAATTGGAGAACAGTCTTTACCAAAGGTGTCATGGGCTTTGAAGACGCTCAAACTCAGGACGAAAGGGAGAAACGTGCTAAGAGGAAGGCAGGTTTGGCAACTCCACACAGTGATCAACTCCCACCCAGAAACCTATGTCCCCACTTTGGAAGGACGTGTGGATCCAGAATTGGCCTCCACACAGTCACTTAGAGACTCACTGTTAAAACTGTGTTCATGGAAGACAATCTTACCCGGCTATGAGTGATCGCCAAAGAAGAAAGAGTGCAGATCGTGCAACTGAAAGATGACAGAAATCCCCAAAGGCTTTCAGAAATAGCCAGTGCAAGGCCCAATTTAATTCCAAAGTTAAACTTCCCCATTTATGCAGGAAGGCGGGCCTTCATTTAAACCAAGTGTTGGAGTCCCCTAGATGCTATGGAACAGTGTTCCCACTGGAGATGGACTGCACATCATAACCATTCACCATGCTGACTTGGGCTGTTGTGACTTGGATTCCACCAACATCTGCAGTCAAAGGCCTAGTCATTCATAACTTGGAGGCAGGTTCTGGCCCTGGCCCTTCAGAAATAAATCCATATTTGCATCACCATGTACCATATTTTTCACTCCATAAGATGCACTTTTTTCCTCCTGAAAAGTAAGGGGAAATATATGTGCGTCTTATGGGGCGAATGGTGGCCCCTGGGGCTAAATTGCCCAGGGGCCAAAAGCAGATCATGCTTTTTATTTTACAAAGAGGGTGTTGAAAGGACCCCGCTCAGCAGCTGATCAGCAAGAGATGGGAGAGAGATAAGAGTCCCGGCTCCTTTTCAGCCCCACCCCCTTGCCCTCCATTGTTGAATGTGCTTCAGAGGGAGGTTGTTTGTTTCCCCAGTGACATGTGACTGGCTGATTAGATTATCTGTCTGGAAACAGTACAAACAGCTCCCTTTCCTTAAAAATTTTCAGAAATGCGAGTTGAACCCTATAAAAACAGGGCTTTTCCTCTTTGCTTTTCCCCCTTTGCAAAAAAAAAAGCTGCAAAACTTTTAGCTGATCCTCAAAAAACAGGGCTTTTCCCTTTGCAAGAAAAGCTGCAAAACTTTTAACTGACCCTCAAAAAAACAGGGCTTTCCCCTTTGCAAAGGAAGCTTCAAAACTTTTAGCTGATCCTCAAAAAACAGGGCTTTTAGAGGAGGAAAACCAGATATATATTTTTTTCTTGTTTCCTCCTCTAAAAACGAGGTGCGCCCTATGGTCCGGTGCGCCCTATGGCGCGAAAAATACGGTACATGAAGATTGAGAAGGGACCTGGTGCCAATAGGAGACACAGCAGCTGCAGTCTTGATGCTGGGAATGGGAATCATTTCTGCCAAAAGCTTGCCAATGAGTCTAAGCACTAAACCTCCACAAGTATTTTAGCCAAATACTGCTTCAACAGAAAAGCAGGCTGAGCCTATCAACCTTTTCTAAGGCAAACGAAGCAGGCCAGAGATCCATTTTAAACCCTGCATCGTTAAAAAGAACATCCACGTGGAAACAGTGGCACCTGCTGGTTAATACCGAAAGTTCAGACACACTAACGTGCAAGGTAATACTTATGGAATTTTACGATTTCTTTTCAATATGGTCTAAGAGTCATACATTTCAGGCAAAGATCTGTGATTCAATTACAATGAGAAAAAAGGAAAACGCGTGCACACCCAGGGCAATTTCCCTCGGTGTGTGGTCTTGTTTAACAAATGTTCTGAATAATTTGTACCTGTCACTCACCTGGAGGGGGCGGTACAGCTGTGTTGTTTGCTAAGTCTCTTTAAAAAGATTTATTTATTTTTTTAAAAAAACCAGCGTCACATAAAACATCCAGTTACAGGTAGGTAGCTGTGTTGGCCTGCCATAGTAAAAAATAGGAAAAATCCTCCCAGCATGCACACGAAAGCTCATACCAAAAACAAACTTAGTTGGTCTCTAAGGTGCTACTGGAAGGATTTTTTTTTTTTTAAATTCTTTTGACATAAAACATCGGTATGAGTAACTATCAAATCAATTATAACCCCCTTTTCCCAGGCTGAGAGCAAGAAATCAATGAAATGCATTACTCCATTTGGGAATATGTCAGAGGAAGTCAGATCTGATTGTTTGTTCACAAGCATATTAATATATGGATATGGAACAACTGATTGGTTCAAAATTAGGAAAGGAGTACGACAAGGCTGTATATTGTCTCCCTGCTTATTTAACTTATATGCAGAATTCATCATGCAAAAGGCTGGGCTGGATGAATCCCAAACCGGAATTAAGATTGCCGGAAAAAATATCAACAACCTCAGATATGCTGCTGATACTACCTTGATGGCAGAAAGTGAGGAGGAATTAAAGAATCTTTTAATGAGGGTGAAAGAGGAGAGTGCAAAACATGGTCTGAAGCTCAACATCAAAAAAACTAAGATCATAGCCACTGGTCCCATCACCTCCTGGCAAATAGAAGGGGAAGAAATGGAGGCAGTGAGAGATTTCACTTTCTTGGGTTCCATGATCACTGCAGATGGTGACAGCAGTCACGAAATTAGAAGATGCTTGCTTCTTGGGAGAAAGGCAATGACAAACCTAGACAGCATCTTAAAAAGCAAAGACATCACCTTGCCGACAAAGGTCCGTATAGTTAAAGCTATGGTTTTCCCAGTAGTGATGTACGGAAGTGAGAGCTGGACCATCAAGAAGGCTGATCGCCGAAGAATTGATGCTTTTGAATTATGGTGCTGGAGGAGACTCTTGAGAGTCCCATGGACTGCAAGAAGATCAAACCTATCCATTCTTAAAGAAATCAGCCCTGAGTGCTCACTAGAAGGACAGATCCTGAAGTTGAGGCTCCAGTACTTTGGCCACCTCATGAGAAGAGAAGACTCCCTAGAAAAGACCCTGATATTGGGAAAGATGGAGGGCACAAGGAGAAGGGGACGACAGAGGATGAGATGGTTGGACAGTGTTCTCGAAGCTACTAACATGAGTTTGGCCAAACTGCGAGAGGAAGTAAAGGATAGGTGTGCCTGGCATGCTATGGTCCATGGGGTCACGAAGAGTCGGACACGACTGAACGACTGAACAACAACAAAAATTAATATATACCAGATTTCCAGAAAGCCATCATCTGCCTATTGTCCTTTTAATGTTTTACTTGTTTTGTAAGTTTTTCCATGAATGCAGCTGTCCATACTTTTCGTCTGCAGTTATGCATATGTAAATTGTCCCGGCTCTTCCAGCCGTGGAAGAAATGTTGCATGTTGCAAGTGAAAGAAAAATTACCTGCTACTGTGGGGGGAGGGTCCTCCTGTTTCCCATGAAAAAGATGTTAGAGCAAGCTGAGGAGTATTCTGTATGTCCTGTTGTGTTATTAAGCTTAGCTCCTTTAAACACACAGACAGGTTTGATCATGTCATATGTCCACCATATATGAAACGTAGCACCAATAGTCACAGCCCCTCCAGCATAAGGGCAAAAGCTGCAGGCTAATCTTATACTTTTAAATACCAACTATGCATGAGTTTGGCCAAACTGCGGGAGGCAGGGGAGGATAGGGGTGCCTGGCGTGCTCTGGTCCATGGGGTCACAAAGAGTCGGACACGACTGAACGGCAACATGCAGCATTTTGAGCATGTTCTCCCTAATATTGTCCAAAGCAAGTAAAACTCCCCCCCCCCGTCCACATACTACACCGGTCAGTTTGCTCAAACTGGAACATTTCATTTAAGTATATAAGGTTAATGCTGAAAGAATTCCCAGCCCATATTATTGCACAAGAGGAAAACACTGCAGAATGGCCCTCTGCTTTCACAAATCACTCAAAGCCACTGCTATTCTCCAGTCAGCAAGTGGTGTCAACAAGAGGGTGCTCATTTGGTTTTCCGTGAAGGGAAAAAAAAAGATCTTGCCATTTCCTTTCACGTGGGAAGCAACATCTTGGGAGACTCAAGGCTGTCTAGATCTACCAGGTAGCCAGTGAGACAAATTGTAGTCTGAGTAAAAGGAAAGCAATCTGCAGGGCACTTGTCATTTGAGGACTTACAGGAGAGTTAAAAACCAAACTAAAACCTCAAAGTGCACAAAAAGTTTTATTTACATACAAAAATACAGGCATGGGCAGACATTCGTTTTTTTGTATTTAATAAAAACCAACATTAATAGACAAATCAGTTCAAGTAAGTTAGTAGTTATTTTTTGTTATTAAACTATTCAAAGCACAGACTTGTGAAATTAGAAATAAAACAGGAATTGTGTGATGCAACAATTTAGTTCATTTTTCCGCCATCCTAGAAATCAAGTCTTCACAGATTTTTGTGAGTTCGTTGTTTTCCTTTGTCTGTTAAAAGAGAAGGAGAAGTATCAGACTGCAGGAGTTGCACAAATATTCAGAAAAGTCACCCATATTTTTTTACAGATTAGAATAGTTTGCACAGTGGGCCTCATTTTTAAGTAGCAAAATGCAAGCTGAAGGAGGAGCCTGAGAAGTGCAAGCACGTGTGTCAGTAGTCTGAAATTTGCGTCCCCTTTTGAGGGATCCCTGGCAATAGGGGCTTGTGCTGTCAGGAGGTGTGGCTTCAGCCATCATGTCCAAGTGCTTTTCTACACAGGAGTAGTGAATGGTAGTAACGTTTTTATATGCAAGTAGTAAAGCGAGATGAGCACCACAACCCGAGTCGTCCGCGACTGGACCTAATGGTCAGGGGTCCCTTTACCGGGACACGGGTGGCGCTGTGGTCTAAACCACTGAGCCTCTTGGGCTTGCCAATCGGAAGGTTGGTGGTTCGAATCCCCACAACGGGGTGAGCGTCCGTTGCTTGGTCCCTGCTCCTGCCCAGCTAGCAGTTCGAAAGCACGTCAAAGTGCAAGTAGATAAATAGGTACCGCTCCAGTGGGAAGGTAAACGGCGTTTCTGTGCGCTGCTCTGGTTTCCAGAAGCGGCTTAGTCATGCTGGCTACATGACCCGGAAGCTGTACGCCGGCTCCCTCGGCCAGTACAGCGAGATGAGCGCCGCAACCCCAGAGTCGTCCGTGACTGGACCTAACAGTAAAGGGGTGGACTGAACCTCTCACCCTGCCTGTGTCTGCAGTACACAAATCACAGCATTCTTGTTTCATTTCAGGGATCTCAGCTGGAGCTAATGAGTAGCCCGGATGACAAACGAAAATCTGCTGGACCCAAATTGCATAATACGGATTTCAGATGTGTTTTGCAGCTATGGATTTAACTTGTAGGCGGCAAAGCCTTTGGAAGGCAGCCCCTCCACTCCTCTGCTTGAACCACCACTAACAGTCCCAAGCTCCAGCGAGAATTTAAGACTGACCTTTTGCTCAAGGTTGCTCTCCAGTGACTGGGCTCTCATCTGTTCTTTGCGCAAAATGGCTTGGTGTGCCACCTCTTCTGCTTTGGCTTTGCTTCGTACCTGGGCAATCTCTTCATTCGCTCTGTCAAAAAAGCATCCAGGCATATTAGCTTCTTAGCTAACATAGGTACTTTACTTAAATGCACTGTAATCTGAAGGATGGCCGGATCCCGACACCTCATTTACTCACTGGCAAAGCTTTTCTTCTGCGTGGGCCTTCAATGCTTGATATTTCTGTTCCTCCTTCTTAAGTCTTGTGTCGTAATCCTCAACACATTTCTTCAAAGCCGCTTCATTCTAGAAGAAGATGATAAAAAACCCAGGCCATTTCAGTTTACAAGGGGAGAGGGCCTCTTAAAAATAATTATGAGGGCAAGCCCAAATCTTGATCTGTCAAAAAGTAGAATTACTCAACACCAACACCACAAATTACACGTTCAGCAAAATTCTGTTAAAACCTCTACAAATGCATTATAATATAGAAAGCTATACTGTTTGTATTCGGAAGAAAACAGGTTGAATGCATGTGTGCCAGCTGTGCTATCAAGTAATAATGTATTAGGGATAACAGGGATAACAGAGAACCTTCCATACAGTTTCTTTAGCTTCCTGCCCAGAACCAACATCTCAGCAAATGCTACATTTGGCACCAATGAAGCTCATCTAGCGTTATTGATGTATGGGTCCTAGGGATTGACAATGTAGCACCTGCGGGTGTCCTTGTGTGTTTTTCTGGTTTGTTTTTAAGAACAGTTTGGGCGGGGTTGTATTGGGGTGGGGTGGGTGGGTGGAGAAACCATAGAAGGTTTTGCTAAAATATGCTCCGTGTGTGATTAAGGGAAATGCGCTTGGGCAGAGAGGGAGAGACTGCTGTGTGTGGTCCATACGCATCACCTGCACAAGAGGGAGAAATGCATGTGCAACTTTTTCAGTATTGGTGTAAGAAAGAAATTTATGGATGACGAGCAGTATACAGATTTAAAATGTGGCCACCTTGTATATTTTTCTTGGTACCAAGAATGCTCTGTATTAGACAGCAACTGTGTGTGTGTGAGTGAGTGATTTTGTATGATCCCCACAATTACGACCAGCAGGACATAAGCAACTTCTCCCGTCAAACATGAGGTTGCCTGGGATTGGGAAAGTAGCAATGACTGCAGTATCTGAAGTCTTCTTTTGCCATTCCCCCCCATCCACCCCAGGTCCAAAAAGGTTGGAGACTGCTGCTTTACATTTTACTCCGCAATTACTTTAATGTTCGTAGTAGTAAACAAATTTATTTTCAACCAAAGATGTCACTCTTGCCAAGTGCCCCCCCCCCGGTAATTAAAATAAAGTGCACTCTTCGTAACAGGATCTCAAAGTAGCATGCCTCCATGGTTATAGTTGTTACATACGTGTTGAAATGTAATGCGTAATCAGGGATACACACTGGCTTTTCAGATGTAAGAGTTGCAAAGGTGGGAGACCATTGTTTAAAGAAACAAGAGACTTAAGCAGCTGGCAGAGTTAGAAATGCTCACCCTCCGATATCCTTCTATTGCCTCCTTCTGCTTTTCAAAACGTTTGAAGAGCTCAGAGAATGATTTTTCCACAGAATTCAGATCAGAGCTAATCTGCCGTTTTTCATCCTGTACTTTCTGCAGTTCTTTCTGGGCAAGCTCCTTTTCTTTCTGGGAATTCTCTAGAGAAACAGATAGATACAAATGAAATGCATTGCTTGCTCTCTAGGGTCCAAAACAGACATCAGTCCAGAGATCTTTGTGCAGACGTGCCCCATTACTCCCATGTCTTAGGAGAGGCAGTTTTCAAGTAACCTCAAGAAAGGCTGCAAATATTCAGAAATGTCAGATATAGATTCCATGGTGCAGAATTTAGGACACAGTGTGCAACAAAACAGAACAGGGTTTCTCAAACTCAGGTCTCCAGCTGTTTTTGAACTACAACTCCCATCATTCTGAGCTAGCAAGACCAGTGATCAGGGGTGATGGGAATTTTAGTCCAAAAATAGCTGGAGACCCAAGTTTCAGAAACCCTGCACTGTTTGAACAGCTTCCTCTTAAGTTCATATACAAATAATGCATATAAAACTGGCTTCTGTCAGCAGCTAGGCCTCACTAGTTTTCAATGTCTTAAGAGGACAATTAGCCTATTTTAATAATGAAATAAACAAATTAACGCTGTCCCTTAGAAGAGTGGAAGAACCACATGTTCCTGGACTCCAGCTCCCATCATCCCTGACCATTTGCCATGCTGACTAGGGCTAATGGAAGTTGGAGTCCAGCAATATCTGGAGGGTCAGATTCCCCACCCTGTCCTAGTTCAAGTGGCTGGATTCACACAAAATGTTTATTAATAGTAGCAGCCACTATGGAGCAATCATCTTAACACTTTAGATTGAACTATTCCCTGTGGATGTGAGGCTTAATCTGTAACAACACTGCTGCTGTTGCTGCTGCTGTGAGTGTCTGGGAAGACCGCCCCGCTCCTCCGGCCAACTCCATTGGGCCTAGGAGGCGGGTCAACACTCAACCGCCACAGCTTAAGAGGCTCCAGAGAAGCCTCCTCCGGAACACTGCTGCTGTTGCTGCTGCTGTGAGTGTCTGGGAAGACCGCTCCCTCCTCTGGCCAACTCCATCGGGGCTAGGAGGCAGGCGTACACTCACCAACACAGCTTAAGAGGCGCCGAGAAGGGCAGCCTCGGCTCTTGCTCTGTAAATTACTATTGTTTGTATAATGTATTTTACATTGTAATGTAGCCAAAGCAAATTCCGAGTATATTGAAAAATGTACTTGGCCAATAAATTATTATTCTATTCTATTATTCTATTCTATTCTATTCTATTCTATTCTATTCTATTCTATTCTATTCTTCTAACGTAAAATATTTTCCTAGTTTGTTTTTGATGCCATGTGGATGATTGCATACTACCGTATATTTATTTTAATTATGTATTTGTCTTGGAAGACAACACTTTGGTTTTTTAAAAAAAAATACCAAACAACTGATAGGCCAAGCCAGCCTCTCTCAAACTGCCCCCCCCCCCAGATGTTGGACTACAACTTCCTTCATCCCTGATTGGTCCTGATAGCTAGGGATGATGGAAGCTGTACATCTGGGGGACCAAGTTTGAGAAAGACTGGGCTAAGCCAATATCAAGTAATCTCTAAACTCTGCTGCTGCCACCCCATACTTCCGTGATTCTTATTTCCTGTGCTTTCCTAGTCTTCGAAAAGTTTTGGCAAGAATGGAGCTGAACACTCTCAAACGCGTCTTTGGAGCAGGAATACATGATGGTAGAGCACAAGCTTTGCACGGAAAGTCTCCAAGGTTGAATCCCTCGGTTGTAGCAGGCCTCAGAAAAAAACCTCACGTCTGGCTGGGAGCCTATGAAAGCTGCTGGTAGTTAGCAAATAGTTCTGGCCAGATACAACAGTGGTATGATTCAGTATAAAGCACCCCCAGCCCCTGTCTTCATGCTTTTTGTACTTACCAATCACTTGTGCTACGGTAACTTCAAACTCCGCAACAATTGTTCTAAAAGAGAGAAAGAGCATTTTAAAATATGTATAGCAAGAAAAATCATAGGATTTTGCCGTAGTCCCAATTCCTGGCACTAATGACCCAGAACAATAAGTTTCCCTTGAATGCTCTTCTACGTGAAGAACGGCCATCTTGCACAGGGTGACTCTTCCTACCGTGTTTCTCCTAAAATAAGACACTGTCTTATATTTTTTTTTCGCTCAACAAAACACAGTATGGCTTATTTTCAGGGGATGTCTTATTTTAACCGTGTCGCATCGGTACGCTGCATAGCCACGCCTTTCCAGGCTGTTTTAATGGGAGGTACCACATCACTATGGCTTATTTTCGGGGTATGGCTTATTTTTGGGGAACGGCTAATATTTCGCAAATGCATAGAAATCCTGCTATGGCTTATTTTATGGCTATGTCTTATTTTGGGAGAAACAGGGTATTTGTCTGCTTTTTGGGTTTTTTAATTGCATTTTCTATCTCCACTATAGTGATAGTGGTGACAGTTCCCTCTCCTTTTGAGATTAAGCCGCAAATAAAAATAATTTGTCCCTCCTAACAAAGATGGTCCTAACAAAGTTAGGCAACTCATGGAAGATCTAGACCAAAACAGGTGTTTCACTTGGCAATAATGAAACATGGCCTGCCTGAAACCCTGGAAGGCAGCTGTCAGTCAGTGCAGAAGATCCTGGGCAAGATGGATCGAATGCCCTGACTCAAAGTTACTTTAATAATTAGCAAAGCTTCAGCGGCACAGGATCCCTCCTAGGCCACTTTGCCCAGAATGCCTTGCTCCAAGGAAGGGCCCCAGCCATTTCTCAGTGAGGCTCACGGGGAGCCCGAGGCATGCCCAGCACTTTTGCCACATCAGCAGCGGCAAAACAGTTCAACAGCTGAGGGGAAGGAAGTTAGGAGGAATAGCAACCATGGCAAAGGTGAGGAGGCAGCAATGACAGAGGCCACCTTGGGCAGAACAATCATCCCAGTCAGTCTAACAGGTACCAGGCACTGCCCAAGGAACCAGCACCTGTTGCCAAGGAAGAGGAAGCCTCGGTTCCAAAACTGAGTCAGATACCAGTTGAAATGGGTCTATATATTTGGTGGTATTGAAGTCCTGTGAGAAAGAAACCATAGAACATGCTTCTGTAACCCAGTTATACACCTACCCCATTTCTTTATTTTCCAAATAGATCTTGTGATGCTTCCTTTCCCATTCCAAAGCTTCCATCTCCTTTTCTTGTACCTGAAACCACAAGGTCCCCAAAATGGGAGTGTAACAGTAACAGAAGTCACTTTAGATCTGGGCTAGAATCAAAGCAACATCCAGAAAAGTCATTGACTAGACCTCATTCTACCTTAAGGACAACTTGATAAGCAAGTTTACTCTCTTTAGTATGGGCCCTTAGAGGAAGCCATTTATTTATAATCACCCAAGGCAAAAAGCAAAAGCAAATGACACTGGTGGTTTATATTGGTCAGGAGCACTGGATGGAACTAATTTGATTAGTGTTCCCAAAGATCAGTTTAAAAACTTCCATTGGTAAAGGAAATCTGCAGAAAAGTCTTGCGAGGTGGGAAAATGTTACCGGCTACAAGCTTGTGGCCAGCAGGAAATCAAAAGCCATTCTCAGCAGTATCTTTCTAAATAGTATCAACCCAAATATTCCTTTCAATGTTCTCACCTCAGAAGTAAGCTTTTTGATAACCGCGTCCTTCTCAAGTTTAACCCTTTCGATAGCTGTATCCATGTCTTGCTGAGTGTATTTCAACACTTCCACAATAGCCTCAGTAGGCAGCGCAGAAGACAAAAATGAAATGTCCTTAGTGGTTGGAATATCTAGAGAACCTCTGGCCTGTGACAAGAATTTAAAAAACACATTTACATGTGGTAATTTTATAATGCATTTGTGTTAACAGATACTCTATTTAAGATGCACCAAGCTGAGTCAGACAAACCATAGTTCCCTTGATGTCTAAACTGTTAAACTTTTTAAAAAACAGTAGTTGGATCATTTGAGTTTAAAATGTAATGCTTCTGACCTCTTCCAGCATGCAAGCCTGAGGTTCACCATGGCTCATTCACACAGCAGGAAACCATGATTTCATATTATTTCTGAACTGGGCCAATGTGTTGATCTTTTTTAAAAAATTACAAACCACCCATATCGGCAAACTACTGGAGATATTTAGATGGCGCTTACCAGATTTGTTGAAGCTCCTAGAAGGTCTAGTCCCAATGACTTTTCTTCGGGTTTGGGTGTTTTTATTTCATTGACTGCCATTTCTCTAGATGGTCTAATTTAAAATAAGAAAAAAATACTGAAACAATCCTAAATAGGCTCCAAAATGGAAGAGCATTAAAAACCTGAATGCCTACCCATTTGGAACTGCAGGTTTTGCTTCATTAGCAACAGGAGCACTTTTCTTGGGGCTTTCACTGAGCAGTGGATCAAACTTCAAATACAGAGATTGCTTCCTCAAGACAGATTCTTTGAACTATGGGGAAGGAATTTGTAAGTAAGCAACGTACAGGCACAAGTCAGTCAGCCAAAGATGTGATTGTTTAGGGTACAGATCTTCCAAGTTGTATTAAAGATCATCCCAAAATCAAGGAATTTTCGATACAACTATAAAACAACCCAATAAAAGTAGATTCTTCTATATCTGTTTTGTGATTCAAGCAGCATATACGTTTAACTGGAAGAGAAGGGAGACAGGGCAATATCTTGCCACAGAGCAAGTTTAGCTCTTGTGTAAATGAGAAAATATACACAACACTGAGTTTATATTGGCAGGTAGACGTTTAGAGCTCTCCTCAGCAATTGCTTTCAGGAGTATCTAATCCAGCCGAAGTCTCCTTTGCTTGAGAGAAATACTTTTACTCTCCTTTATGGACTTTTTTTAGTATAGTAGCTCAATGCTGTAAAAATATTAAAATCAGTTCACATATTGGTTACTTACTGAGGTAGTTCCAAAGTGTTCCAGATAGTCCACTTCAATATTGAGTCCTAGGACTAAGCAAAAGTGTTAATAAATGCAGAAAGCAATGGTTTTTATCTGCACAATAATTAGAAGGGCCTAAAAGGTCCATAGTTCCAACTACTCTTACCTTCGGTTTTGTATATAATCTTTATTAGTTTTCAAATTTCATACTTCAGATACAAACTGTATTACATTATACATTTACTATTTACTCCTATGAGTTGACTTCCTTCCTTCCTTCCTTCTTCTGGCTTCTTTCTTTCCATTCTAATTTTCTCGCATTTCCTTTGTCCATTCTAAATATTGCAATTCTAACTACACAGTTATCCATAAATTGTCTACAATTAAATATACCTTTCTATATATACAATTCTTCTTTATCTGTAAACTGTTTATAAATACAACTGGTTACTTAATTACAATGTACTTTTTGTTATTGTTATTATTATTCCAATAAGATTTATTTGTATTAGCCATTATGTTTATTTCTATTCTACTGGTTTTCTATTTCACACAGATCTTATCTATATACAACATAAATTTCTTCCATTCTTTTAGAAATGTTTCCTCACCCTGTTGTCTAATTTTCCTCATTAATTTGACTATTTCTGCATACTCCATCGCTTTCTGTTGCCAATCTTCCACTGTTGGCATTTGCTGTTGTTTCCAAACCTGTGCTAACAGCAGTCTAGCCACTGTTGTTGCATATAGAAACAGTTTCTGGTGATTCTTTGCGGTATCTTCTCCAACCATTCCCAACAAGAATGCTTCTGGTTTTTTCTGGAACGTGTATCTAAAGATCTTTAATTCGTTATATATGTTGTCCCAATAAATTTTCACCTTGACACATAACCACCGTATGTGGAAAAAACTTCCTTCTTTCACCCCACATTTCCAACAATTTTTGCTTCCCGTTTTATACATCCTTGTTAGTTTGGTTGGATCTATACCACCTATAGATCATTTTTAACAGATTTTCTTTTAAGCACGTACATTATTACCATTCTTACCTTCTGAGGGTGATCGGAACTCTTCATTTCCTGTATCTGCAACCTGGTTGTTTTCATGCATTACTGTTGCAGGCCTTTCACAATGAGGTTGGAGCAAAAAGCCATCTCTAGGCAACTCTCCATTTAAAGACAAGTTACCCTAAGAAGCAAAGTTTAATAAAAATATTCCTTAAGGTGGAGTGATTAAATAAATCACAACTGTGCATGTAGTGTAACTTGCTCCTCTTCACTTTACTGAGTAGCTGGGGGAGATGACCAAGTTCTCAAAAATCAATAAATGCATTTTAAAAAGTCATTTTGCCCTTGCAGACGGCTGCTTTTTTGTATATAAGTAATGTTACATAAAAAGTGTTTTTCTTCCCCAAGGTTGTTACATTAGCAACATTATTGCTTTCCCTTGAACTCTGGAACTTGATTACAAGGTCTTTGTGGATTTATTATTCAAATACCACAAGTCTTATAAAAGGTGAATGAACTAATATTAATAGAAACTTTACTGTAGCAGTATGGGGACCACTATTATATCGCTGCATCAAATAAGACAAATGACCTACAGACCTCAGTAGCAGCAGAATTATTCTATTTTGCAAGGGAAATATGCCTAGAAGAGCCTTAAAAGTACTTTGTTGCTGACCGTGACTACAACCCTATACCCATTTACCTGAGAATTAGACCTACTGAAAGCAATGGAACATATTTACGAATAGGCAGCATTGTTATTACAGACACAGCCGTTTTCCATGAAGTCATACGGAATGCATAAAACTAACGTAACTTTAATGCCTACTGGAGCAAATAATTTTACTTTTGGAATCTGAATGAGGGGAGAGGGTGGGGTTTTTGTTGTTGTTTACAAATGCAATACTCAGTTAAGAACAGAGGAACCATTTATTATCTCGAAAGTACAGAATGTGGTATTCTGTGCAGAATCCTGAGCGTCTCAGCTTTCCAGAAAGAGGGCAGGATTTCTAGCCCTTCACAGACTTCAAAGTTTATTTTAAAACCACTTAAAGAGGTTTTACTACAATCAAGTGGTATTTACATTTGTTAAATAAAGTGCCTAAGCAGTACATCTGTTGAAATCTCAGAAGTATGTTTGTGTTTACTTCAAACGACCAAGACTGAGATAGGCTTTCCTGCTCTGCATAGTGCCTCTCACTCACGACGACTAGCTGGGGTGATTCAAAACCACCACAAGCATATGCAAAACTTGCCTATGCAGGTGACAGAATTTAGCTTTGAAATTGAATGCTTGTGCAGTTTTGTTTTCCATTTTGGCAAGTATGCAGAGCTTTGAGTGCAGGTATAACAATGTACACAGGGTCATATCATACCATCAAATCCACTGACAGTTCAGCTTGAGTTTCTGCTTCAGCCACAGCTGGATCTTCAGCTATAATCTGCTCATCACTCTCTTTCCTATAGGGAACAAGACAGCATATGTTATAGAACCAGACGGCTAACAAAGCTTGATTCAATGTGCTTTATAAATTACCTTCCATAACTTTATAATTCAATTTTGTGCACAAACAGTACAATTTCAATCTTGCATGGCAGAAAGGCAGCCAGGTTAAAATTATTATTTGCACCCAAATCCCACAAATCAATCACATGCAACGTAGAGAGCTTAAAAGCTCCTTTTGTGCTGTTGGGTTTTCCCCATCACTGAGAGAGCTTTTAAGCTCTCTGCCTTGCTCACCGGGTTCTGGGATGCTCTTGCAGGAGCTCGAATGGTCCTGCAAATCACATGGGAGCATCCCAGAGCACAGTAAGCAAGATGGAGATTTTAAAAGGTCTCTGCCTTACTTGAAAGGTAAGGATGGTCATGGGGGAAGTTCCAAGGGGGTAGTCACAATATAGTTTTACATATACACATGCCACCCACAGAGCAACCCCCACGCAAGCCGCAATAGTTTAATATTTAAAATACCACCATTTTTAGCAAGAACCTGTCTTTTGATGTGCGGTACAATCGCTCGTGTCAGACCAAGACCTAGAACACCAGGGTTCAAATCTCCACTTGGCCTTGAAGCACACTGGGTGACCTTGGGGCAGTGACTGCCTCTCAGTCTAACATACCTCAGAGTTGTTGTGGGGGTGACATAACTGTACACCACCTTAAGGTCCTTGGAGAAGCATTAAGACTTTAATAACATGCTTAAGACAGTGTTCATAAACAGATTATAGCTAGTTCTACTACACAGAACTGAGTAGCATGAAATGATAAGAGAAGCCTGAATAGTTCCAATGCATGCTGTTTTCTTCCTGTCTTTTGTTCTCTAACTTGCAACTTTATATCAATCCCAAAAACTAGCAAGATATTTTAATTTGTACTCCATTTCCCAAGACCAGGACTGCTCCAGATTTAGTGTTAAAATACTTACAATTCCTTACTTAATAGTTCTGCAGCTCCAAAGTCATCCGGTTGATTGTGCAACTGTGCTTGAAGAAAGCCTGCTTTGGACAAAATACTATCCTCCTGTGTATCGGCTGTTTGAATTCTGGGCATAGGACACTCAAGGGAATTTTGCATTTTTGAAACACCTCCTAATGGATTGAAGTCAGGATCATCAAATTTATTCCAGTCCAGGCTATAAGATGCTTTGTGGACAGAACTCTTTGTTTCAGTGTTGGTTCTCTCTTCGGCTTCCTCCAGCACTTTGCGAGTTGAAGCTGGTTTTCCAGAAGGAGCCTTCATTTCAGCACCTTTGCCTGGTTTCCTTGGAGATACCTTATTAGTTGCCTTTTCAAGCATATCTGGTTCCTGTTTTATGAATTCAAGTTTTGTTACGTGACCCTCCCCCTCACACTCCGGCAAGATGCTGTTCACTGCTGTGGAATCTTGCCACTCTGATTCCTCGGTCTGAACAGGTTTTATTTCACCACAGCTGACATTCTCAGAGCTACAGGATCCTTGCACGTGTCGCGAGGGAGAATTCTGTATGTGGGCTATTGACAACGGCTCAGTTTCGCAGACTCCGTTAGAAACTGTTGCCAAATCAGAGCTTAGAAATTGCTTTGTCGCATCATTGTTTGCCGATGGGGTGAAGGACGATTCTGTTTTGCAACCTCTTTCCTCATCAGATGGATCATTCTCTGTAGCAGTCTGAGGCAGGCAAACTGCATCAAGTGACAGAGAATCGCCATCCTGTTTCTCAGTTGCAGCAAACACTGCCAAAGACGCTATTTTCAGAAGGTCGTCAGTAGGCAAGTCAGGGATATTTGCTCCTTTGCTTTTTGCTGACATTACATCATCTGAAGAATCAGGATTGACCTTTCCTTCCACCTCTATCTTCTCACTTGCAATATCAGCATCTAGTGTAACTGTTTGTTGACTCCTGTTGAAAGGTAGACCCATCACTAGCTAGTTAATACGGCCTTTGAAGAATAATTAAAATAAAAGAGCCGCATTTGGCACATAGGAAAAGAGGCTTTTGTTAGGTGCAGCCCAATGCTTACAAACAGGGCATTTACTATCCACTTCAGTGTGGCACAAAACTGGAATTCAGTTTCCAAAATGGCCAGCTACCATCCTCCTGCAGAAGCTCTCATGAGCCATAGCACCTGCATCCGGAAAATTTATGTCAAACTTAAGTTTTTCAGTATTTGTCTTCTACACTGTATTCAATGTGGAACTGGAAATGTATACCCCAAAACAAGCTTCTGGCCACCTCAAATGCTATATCCACACCTCCAGGAAAGTGTCTTCTATGAGAAGGCATTAAGTAGTGTCCTGTCCAATGCATTCTTTGGGCACAATACACTGCCAAGTATATGAGCCCAAGCCAAAATTAGACCATCTCTAAATAAGGAATGGAGGTGTGCAACCCCACATCACACACCCAGGACTCAGTTTGTACATATTTGGGCAATTATTGGTGTGGATCCATGCACTTGTCAGTAGCTTACACAAAGACTAAGTGTATGGCATCTACTCATCCTGGGTAGATTTGTGGTGGGCTATTTTGTTTGGGCTATTATAGACATAGGTTTACGCCAACGAAAGTATTTTGCACCTAAATTAAGTGTTGGACTAGACAACACTCACTGCCACCTTGTAGATGACACCCTGGAGAATGACTTCTTCAGACTTAGGCCAATCTTCACATGATACCCACTCAATATTTCTAAGGCCCCAAAATGTGACCAAATGGAAGAGTCCTTCAGAAATCATGGGCTAATGCAACTATCTGTTCTAGCACTTAAGCCAATGCTGCTGCTCTTAGCTTGGAAGGACCAGAAGAAACACTTGCAGTAAAATCTCAATTGTCAGCTTCTAGGAAGAAAAAGTCAGTCACCTCTCTCAATGAATCAGAAAAGACAGCTGCAAGAGTATTCTAGAGAATGGGGGCAATCATACAATATTTTCTAGTTTTAATTTTTTAAAATGCATCAAGAGGATCAGATTTACTCACACAGCACTGGATGCATACATGACAAAATCCTCTGGGATATCTGTGCAGTCAACTTCTATAACAGGTGTTTTAGGATTCTTCCTTTTATCTGGACTTAGGATTTTGTGAGTCTGAGAATCCCGCATAGGAGTATGAAAAGTTACCTTGGGAGAGAAAGTCACACAGATCACTTGAGCAAGCACACACACACAAAACCCTGAGAGCACACATGCATGCACATCCGTGGGTATTTATACCCTTCCTTTCCACTAAGGAGGCCCTCAAGGCATCTTATAAAATAATAAAGTCATCAATAAAAATGCCCATAAATATTAATAAAGAACAGATATTAAGTAACTAAAAGTATTAAAAACTGAACAGAGCTAGTTCTAAAACAAGTACTAAGAAACGGAAATCCTGTGTTCCTTTACAGTGATGGGTACATTTCAAAGGAATTCTATAATATAAAGTCCTCCCTCACATTCCCATCACTGTAAAGGAACACAACCGCCCAATAGGCATGATGGTAACAGTTGGGGAAATTCTGTGTATGAGTTACAAAGTCTGTCCGCTATAGTTATCCCATAATAAAGTGAGACCTGAATATCAAATGCTTGGGCAATGTTAAGAGGAGTTGATTGGTGGGTGGTCGTTGATTGTGAGGGTTGGTGGTGAGGTAGAGTGGTGAGCGTAGGATTAGGACAGGGTTGTAACCAATATCTTAAGTTGTTGAAGTTTTTAAATAAACTTATTATTTTGTTTAAAATCACACCCTGACTGTGTCAGTGTTTACCAGGGAGGGGATCCTGGTTGGTGGCAGCGAAGCGCCGTGGTGGCACAGGGATCAATAGTCCGTTAAACGACCGGGGACCCTGTGTGATCGCCACAGTAACACCTCTCCATGGTTCCATGTTACACATACCTACAATGCTGAACATTGCCAGTGTATATATTACACTTGCTGCTGGTCCATGACCCTTGAAGGGTCAAGCTTGCTGTTGTCAGTTCAGTTGGTGAAACTGTTGGACCAGGCCTTTAACACAGAAAATGATGCTGGAAAGGAACATAAACATACCTTCATAGGCTTCACCATCCCCTTTGGTGGCACATTTTCTTTCTGTGATGGGCGGAGAATAGAAGGTCTGCCTACGACTTCTGGAGATGTGAAAAGTATGGCACAGCTTTCAGCAGCTACGTCATCACTAACGTTATCTCCACTTAAGGTATGCAGACTCATTCTAGAAATGAAAGCAGAGGTGTAAACAACCATAGCCAGGCAGACAATGTTGTTTTAATGCAACTGGATACTTCTAGGTGGGAACCTGTGGTCTCCTATATGGCAAACCCTGTGGCTCTCCAAAAGTTATTGGGCTTGCAACTCCTATGGACAGGGATGGTGGGAGTTGTAGTCCTGCAAGTACTCAGAAATGCAGTTTCTCATCCCTTCTCTAAAGTGTAGAGCTCTTGTAAACAAAATTCAGTGTCACTCAGGTTACTATTAACACTATTCTAAGCCACAATGAAGTATAAGCTTTGCTGCCAAAAGCAATACTGCAAAAACAAGATTAAGCATCTCTTCAAATGTAAGATGTCCTGACTCAGTGGGATGGCTGTAGGTTTAGGGCATTTTGAGACTGTGGGTGTGGAAGGACATTTTTTTTCTTAATCAATGAGATGTATAGATGTATCTTACAAGTGAATAAATAAAAAAGTAACATCCCTGCTTCCCCCTATGTACAAAACAAAAGTAAGTTATCCAGTTACAGTAGTGTTTTGGGCTTACAAAGTGTAGTAGAGGAAACTTAGCTCCTGAATCAAGAGCATTTCAAGGGAGTCACTGTGGGTGTACAAGAACAAAAAAGAAAGTGGTGGCTTGAAAGGGCACTTAGCCTCCCCATGGCTTTCAAACTCCATCCCAGGAGAAGCTAAACTGGCTCCCTCCTTGTTGTCCTTCTGCCGGCATATGCAAGGGAAGACCACCTTGTTCCAACAGGCTTTTGGGAACAGACTGCTTTTAATGAAAGAGCACTGGCTCCCAGTACATTTCCGAGCACAAGTCGAAGTGTTGGTGCTGACCTTTAAAGCCCTAAACGGCCTCGGCCCAGTATACCTGAAGGAGCATCTCCACCCCCGTTGTTCAGCCCGAACACTGAGGTCCAGCTCCAAGGTCCTTCTGGCGGTTCCCTCACTGCGAGAAGTGAGGTTACAGTGGCGCCCGCCCTGTGGAACGCCCTCTTGTCAGATGTCAAGGAAATAAAACAACTTTCTGACTTTTAGAAGACATCTGAAGCAGCCCTGTTTAGGGAAGTTTTTAATGTTTGATGTATTTATCGTGTTTTTAATATTCTGTTGGAAGCTGCCCAGAGTGGCTGGGGAAACCCAGCCAGAAGGGCGGGGTATAAATTATAAATTATTATTATTATTATTATTCTATTGGGAGCCGCCCAGAGTGCCTAGGGAAACCCAGCCACATGGGTGGGGTCAGGTCCAGATTTAGGTTTGATGAGGCCCCAAGCTAGTGAAGGTAATGGGGCCCTTTATATGTCCAGCTGTCCTTTGACAACAACCAATTGTCGCTGTTTTTGTCTTGAATATATGCTATAAAGCAATTCATGGACCTAATAGGTATCTAAAGCCATTTGCACATAACAAAATATGTATTTTATCAAAGTAATTGTTGAACTTATCCTTTATTTTGGAAATGTACATCCAGGTATCTTTCTTTAATTTTTTTTTTTTTGGTGGGGCCAAGTGAGTGGAGCCTAAGCTATAGCTTATTTAGCTTATATGTAAATCCGGCACTGGGTGGGGTATAATTATTATCATCATCATTATAGCATGGCCGCTCTTACTGCAATTATCTGTATATTTTGCACATATACGTATGCATATGCGAAGTATTAATGTTTAACTGGTTAAAACAAAGAGATGCCGCCCGCCCCGTTTTTAGCTGCTTCCTTCTTCTCTTTAAGCCACCTTGAGGTAAAAATGCAGGGAATAAAAACGAGGCGACGATAAGGCCTAATGGCCAAAGGCGGACCAATGCAGACAGGTAAGCAAGGGAAACTCCCTCCTCCTCAAGCCGCTTTCCCGTTACTCCCGGCCCTCGCGGCCCACCCTCCTTCCGTTGAGGGCCTGGGCCAGGGTCGAAGCCTCCTCCCCAAAAACAAGGGTGGGGTGAGGAGGCCGAGGATGGGGGGGGGCCTTTTCCGCCCCCCAACACCCCTCCCCCGCTTTCCCTGAGGGAGAAACCGCTGCCCGTCTCCGCTTACCTGCCTCCCTTCCAAACAAGGGTCGCCGACCCGAGAGACGCCTATCCGCCAACTAAGCCGGCCGCCGCCGCCGCCGCGTTCAAATTTTAAGCGTTGGCCCGCCTCCGCCAATAAAAAGCCCAGCGCCGCGTTGCGTCGTATGCCACGTGGCCTCGCAGGCCAACGAGGAGAGGCGCCCGGGGGCTGGCATGCAAAGCAAAGCGGTGAGGGCGGTGGAGGCGGAGCTCGCCTAATGGTAAACGCATGCGCACAACCGCCCGCCGTGCAATGTCCTAAGCTAACTGAAGGTAATGGGGCCTTTTAAAAGTCCAGCTGCCCTTTGTCAACAACAAATTGTGGCTGTTTTTTTGTGTTGAACATATCCTATATGAAACAAAAAAAAAATTCTTTCCAGTAGCACCTTAGAGACCAACTGAGTTTGTTCTTGGTATGAGCTTTCGTGTACGTGGGTGCACACTTCTTCAGATAGGAAAGCTCATACCAAGAACAAACTCAGCTGGTCTCTAAGGTGCTACTGGAAAGAATTATTTTTTTTTTGCTTCGACTATGGCAGACCAACACGGCTACCCACCTGTAACATATCCTATGTGGTAATCTACGGACCTGATAGGTATCTAAAGCCATTTGCACGTAACAAAATGTGTGCACAAAACACTGCTGCTGTATGTAGGTTTTATTTGCTTTGCTTTGTATCTTACATTTTGGAAACGTACATCCAGTTTTCCCCCCCCCCCTTTAAATTTTTTGGGTGCCCCAAGAGAGTGGGACCCTAAGCTATTGCTTGCTTAGTTTATACGTAAATCCGGCCCTGGTCCTCGGTGCTCCTGCCCTCCGCGGTTGGAGGCAGCGATGCTTCGAGTGCCCGTCGCTGGGATCCTAGGAGGGGAGGACGCTTTCCCCCTCTGCAGCTCCGGTCCGACAGGGGGCGATAGAGCGCTGCCGGGGCCCGCCCTGGACTACACTTCCCAGAGTGCACCGCGCGCGGGAGAAATCCCGGCCTTGAGCAGGGACCGGGCCTTCGCCGCCTCCCGGGGCCTCCAGCGGCCGCTTCTGTCTGGCGCCGCAGCGCCTTTCCCGCCCGCATGGAGAGCCCCGCCGCCACCTTCAGCCTGGCCTACGTGGTGCTGGCTGTGTGCTTCGTCTTCCCGCCCAACGAGTTCCACCTGGCCGGGCTGACGGTGCAGAACCTGCTGGGCGGCTGGCTGGGCAGCGAGGACGCGGCCTTCGTACAGTACCACCTCCGGCGGGGCGCCGGCACTCTCCTGGCCCACGCTCTGCTGCCCCTCGGTGCGTGAGCGGGAGGGAGAGGGGGCTGCGGAGGGGGGGAGGAGGAGAAGGGCGGGCCCGTCACCATTTGCCCTGCCATTTATTTATTTGGATGATTATTAATATTAATATTGTCACCTTTCTATACCGCCCCTCAAGGTCCAGTGCCGGATTTACGTATAAGCTAAACAAGCTATAGTTTAGGGCCCCACTCTCTTGGGGGCCCCTAAAAAAATTTAAAGGGGGAAAAATTTGTATTTCGCTATTAATATACTTCTTAATTGTAACAACAAAATAAAAATTTAAAAAAACCCTTCCAGTAGCACCTTAGAGACCAACTAAGTTTGTTCTTGGTATGAGCTTTCGTGTGCATGCACACCTCTTAATTGTATTTCACTATTAATAGACTTCTTCTTAATTGTATTTCAGTTCAACAATTACTTTGATAAAACACATATTTTGTTATGTGCAAATGGCTTTAGATACCTATTATGTCCATAGATTACCATATAGCATATGTTCAATAGAAAAAACAGCGACAATTTGTTGTTGACAAAGGACAGCTGGACATATGAAGGACCCCATTACCTTCAGTAGCTTAGGGCATCGTCAAACCTAAATCCGGCCCTGCCCTCACCCCAGGATCACAGGGCGGCTTGCAATATTAAAAGCGCAAAAACGCACCGCGTTCTGTGAACATCCCTGAGACCTCTGGGTATAGGGCGGGGATGTAAATTCAATAAATAAAATAAAAATGGTAACAAACAATAACAATGCCCTCCACAATTGGAAAGTCCATAGATGGCTGAATCAAGCCAAAGGCCTAGGAAAGGAGGAATGTTTTTGCATTTGCAAAGGCATTCCCTATCTTTAGGGGCCTGGGGAGAGGGCCCCACAAGCATGTGCGCTGGGGAAAAGTTCCTAAGAAGTTGCTCCCCTTTTTTTCTGTTTCTCCTTTTTGCTGCTCGCTCTTCACTGCTCTACACCTGTATCCCTAGAAAAACCAAGCTTGCTATGGAAGGGTTTTGCTTTACTTGTTTGCTTTGAGATGCATATCAAAGAGATGGTTGGAAGAGAAGCAGGGTCCTCACTTTCCCCTCCCCGACCACCCTATCACAGTGTAGATAGGGCACCGTTTTCCGGGGATGAAAGTGCAGCAGGGAAAAAGCGTTTACAATGAGAGAAAGATATGTGGAAGTTCAGTGTCTGAAATGTGAACTGTGAAGATGTTAGGTTCTTGTTGGAAGCTTTAAGTAACACCTACATGTATGTCAGGTTATTTTCTCTCTCTCCTAAAAGTACTTTTTTCCCCCTCCCTTGCAGGTTACTATGCTGGCATGTGCTTTGCAGCACCCGAGAAACAACTTTGCAGTTTTTATCAGGCTCCAGAAAGCTGGAGATTCTTTTTACTGCTGGCTGTTCTTGCCCCAACTGTTGCTGGTATCCTAATATATTACTGGTCACGAAATGGCTGGAATAACCACCCCCTAGTCAAGACGCTTTCCCTTTATGCCCTCCCGCAGTCAGGTTGGAGGGCAGTGGCTTCCTCTATCAACATAGAATTCAGGAGGATTGACAAGTTTGCTACGGGAGCCCCTGGAGCCCGAGTAATTGTTACGGACACCTGGATCATGAAAGTGACCACATACTGTTTACATATTGTGCAGCAGCGAGATATCTTTCTAACTGTGGTAGACTCCAGACAGCATGAACTCTTGCCAGACGCGAACATGCCTGCACAGTTCCTCACAATTCGTGTTGCCAGTATTAATCCTCATGTGAAACCTTTTACTATCCGGTAAAATGGGCATTTTTTATAGTTTTGACAGGGGGAATGTGTTCTCAATACAGTATTCCATTATCTTGTTGTTAGAGCTGTATTTTTAAAGCAAGATTGCCTATATGTGATAATTTGGTACAATTTGTTTCAATTAAATATATTCAGAACTCAGGAAAGCTTGGATGAACATAAGAGTTTAAGAGGTTTAAAGGTCTCTCTTGCCTGTTGCTCACAAGTTACTCAAGTGGATGGGTGCTGTCGCCAAGAAGGCCTGTTTCCACTAAGTGACAATCTGTTGGCTGTGAAACAGCCAATAGGATCTCCTCTAATCATAAAGATTGGCTTTGTTTGTACTTGTGGGCTGCTAAGCATCCTGGTCCAAAGTTGTTTTGGCCTTTAAATACCAGCCACAAAACTGAACTTAGTCAATGCAGATACTGTACTTTTAACACTGGTATATTACATGCAAAGCTGGGTGCTGTATTAGACACCGAGTGTTTGCCCTTTGAGGCTATCTCTAGCATAGCTTGAACCACTTAATGGCAGAGTATCAGTGTTCAATCTAGTCATTTTAAAGGTGCTTTTCAAATAAATGGAGGAGACATCGATAAAACGTTTCCCTCCATTTTGAGGAGGCACAAATGAATACGTAAAACATTGTGAGTCATATGCAAACTCATTTGATGCTAGTGACAGTTTTCAGTCATCTAAGACAATTAAATAACTCTGAGAAACAAAAAGTTAGTGTTGAAATTGTGATTTTTTTATATAACATGCTGCAAAAAAAACCAACAGTATGGTTTTGTTTGTTCCTAGTCTGGAATAAAAATGAGACAAAAGTAGCCTGGGATCTACGGTATTTGAGACTGTTGTCTCCTTTCTATAAAGCTCACATATAAAATACAAAGTACAATTTCTTTTACACTTGCAAATGGCTGATATGAAACTCTTATCTGTCTTAGGCTGAACTCAACAGAATATGGGGAACTGAGAGAAAAACTCCATGCTCCTATCCGTAATGCCGCTAATGTGGTAATACATCAGAGCCTCAGTGACTTGTTTCTGGAAACTTTTACCTCTTTGGTAGAGACAAATCAGACATACTGTGTTTCAAGCAATCAGGTAGGTTCAAGATTGGAGATTATAACTTATTTTTCCGTGTTGCCTTTATTTAATAGTTGGTGGAGAGTGGGCAGGTTGGTAGATTATCACTAAACCTAGAGTATGTTGCCAAATACCAGCTTTCCTGTTGAATATAAATAGCCCCAGGTGACAGGATCTGATTCATACCTTCTGAAGTGCATGCACGTAGCCATTTAAAAACCAGTATTTTGCATATACCAAGTTCAACAATGAGGACAATATCCAACTAAACAGTTCCACTAGTACGAGCACTTCTTGCTGCACAGCAGAGCATTCCTCCCCTCTTTTCAAGTATCCCCTAAATTTGGCTGGGGGGAGCCCAGAACCTATTTGGTGAATGTGCAGGGAAAGGAGAGCAATTTCTGCTGCACAGCCAAAAGTGCAAGCAGAACTGTTCAGTTGAATTCCATCTACTATAAGTTTTTAGTTTCCCTGTGTGATTGACTGAAACAGACTCTTCCCCTTTTATGCTGAAAGCCTCTTCTTTTAATTTGTGCTGATGTTTACCTTAATTGAGATCTAGTAATGTGCATGTAATTAGCACAAGCTTATGTTTATCTGTTTACCTTTTCCTGTGTGTTGGGGTGCAGAATTATGTGGAACTGGCTTTTTCTTTTTAATCTGAAAGAGCTGCAGTAGTTACTTTTTTCTGATGAGGAAATGCTTTATTCATGTGCTTTATTTGCAAGCTCTGTTTTGGATCCTAAGATTTTTACTTAAGGAAGTTCTTGAAATAAAGTTACATAGGCGGCGGGGACTGTAGAAAATTTCCTTCCACGAACTTCCTCAAGTTTGTTTATCTTTGGATCCAAGCTTGATGTGTGTACTTTGTTGTGACTGGTTCTTTTGGCATTGACAATTCAGGGAGGTTCAGGGTTTTCAGTTGCAAAGCCCTGCTTGTAAGCATTTATTAAGGCAAAGGGTAAATCTGTGTCCATTTGGATGAAATGTGTGTCTTTGGCATTTTGGAAGCAGAAAGGAGACAGAGTAGTTCCTCTGAAGTTACCACAAGCAAAAAACCCCATGTATTTCCCTTTAGCTTTTTTTAAAAAAATGTTCTAGTACTAGAACAACTGCTGAGTTTTAAAAGAGAACATTTTTATTTAATTTAGGTTAAAAAAAAAAACCTACATATGCATGTCTAGGCTTGTAAAAATTATACATTTATATGTGAGCCAAATAATGTTTACTCAAATGTAAGTCCTAGCAGCTTCATTGGGATTTACTTCCAAGGAAATGTATCTTGGATTGTGGATTTTAAGGCATTTAAAATATTTTCAAAGCCATTTTGAAAGACACTTGCTGGAAATTCAGCTGATGGGAGTTCTACTTCAGTCGGTGTCAAAAAGCTTTAAAACTTTTATTGAAAAGCTCAAGGGGGATGGGGAGCTTATAGCTAAGTAGACAGGCCGGTAAGAAAGACTCACGTGTAAACAGAATACAGTAACAGCTTTTTCCAAGGAACAGCTAGCTAGATGTGATGAATTTAAAATTCACCATGTGTCTACATTTTCTCATGAGTAGCAGAACCCAGGTGCAGATGACTTTTACCCAGTTACAGTCTAAGGTGAGAACACCCCAAAATCATGCCACTAAGTGGCGTTTAAATTTGTGGCAATCATTTGTGTTAACAGTGACTGTTAACTTCAGATCATTAGTTTCTTTCTCCCTCCGTCCCCTTTCTTTTTGTGCTTATGACATCCTGTCAAGTGTCATGTACATTGATGGCACTATATATTAAATAAAACATAATAATTATATTGTGACGTATTTCTCTCTCTCTCTCTCTCTGTCTGCAGGAGCTAGACCCATGCATTGGGTGTATGCAGACTACTGCAAATGTCAAGCTTTTGAAGAACTGTCAAGAGCCGAATGAAGGAGAGTGCCAACAATGCTACTGTCGTCCCATGTGGTGCTTGACTTGCATGGGCAAATGGTTTGCCAGTCGGCAAGACCAGCAGCACCCAGAAACCTGGCTTTCAAGCCGCGTGCCTTGCCCAACCTGCAGAGCCAAATTCTGCATTTTAGATGTTTGTGTTATACGATGAACAGGTCCCGGAACACTCTTTTAATCTGAATGTACTTCAGAGGTGGATGAATCCACCTCCTTTTTGCTTTTTATTATTCTGTTCATGGGGACTTTCTGTTAGTTGCCTTTCTGATGATTTTTCTATTGGTTCAGTTTTTTAATTGCTGTAACCAAACAACGGAAAATGATTATTTTCACCAGCTTTGGCTACTCCCTTTGGTTACATTAAATACTGAGTGATAGTTTAGAATCGCATCAGACCTCTACTGAAGCAGAATTGGGGAACCCTGTGGCCTTCAAAGCTGTCCTTTCCACTAGTGGAACAGGGAAGAGGCACTTTCCATTGATTACGCTGCCTCCTCCCATCTGCTATGGAGGGTTGGGAGACACACAGTCTAAGAAATACGTAGCACAAAATGGGGTGATCATAAATTTAACTAGTTTGAGCAATACAGCCAATCAGTTCAGCTCTTGGCTACATAGCATATTAAAAGAAGAAGAAGCCCATCTGCTCAGTAGTGGTTGGGGGCTTGCCTATTAAACAATTCATAACCAGTCTCACCTGGGCTGGTGAACTGATCACAATTGTATTATGTCTGAAATCAGAATAAAAGTCACAGTATAAAAGTACACGTGTTAAGGTTTCAGGAATCTAGTATTAGAGGGATGCTTTCTCTCTTGAACAGAAGTCTCAAATACTTGACCTGGAATAGAACATCTGATTTTGCAAGAATAAATCTATGGGCTTTCCCCCTTTTACAGTTAATCAAATAAGATGGATAAGTACCATAGTTGGCTGGGATTCTGGGAAAGATGGGACAATTTCTGTTAGTCATGGAATATTATCAGAAAATCTTTAGGTCAGAACTTTTTAATGCTTGTTGCTGCCCCAGCTTCTAATGCTTGGGATTCTGATGAGACACCAAATAGACCAATTGTGCATGAGATACAAACAATTGTAAATAGATTAGTATCCTAAAATGCAATACTGTATTACTTTGTAAATCAATATTAATCTTTATGGGATCTCTGCACTTGCTTTTCCTTGATCTTCAGAGGCCTCTCATTATTAAATGAGAAGGATCACAGTTCACTTACCCTTAATATGTATGAAATTGAACTTCACTTATTTAAAATGCCTGCTGATTGGATTTCCCCTATACCACCTTCGTAACTTATTTTCACATGTATAAGATACGTTTTTAACCTTACTAACCTTGAGGCTTGTCTAGCTGACATGCAGTTACTATTCTTCCTACTATTATGATGTGGGAAAATACAATAAGCCATAGTAAGTGTTTCCTCAATTCCAGGAAACAAGAACACTTGACCACTGTCATAAATTGAAACATAATTCTAATACGTTGCTCATATTAAGGCAGTGCCTTGTGGTCTCATTATACAAGAGGCAGGTTTCCCTGGGCATTTTGAACTCCAGTAGCACCCATTTGCCATCTTGGTTTGCCCCATTAGGCTGGAGCTCCTATCTACCTCTAATGCATTTGTACTATTCCAGCAGGAGCAGAGGGACAAGTCCCTATGGATTACAGCTATGTATTGCCTCAGTAGACAATGTCACAGTGGTTATCAAGGTTGTGAAAACATGGGAAGCTCCTGCATTGCTATTTTGTTGGTATAGGCCCTGAATATTTCCTTTGATAGATGCCTCTGCTTAGGTGCCTTACAAGTATCCGTCCATCTTGTGTGTCTTGTAGAGCCACCCACTGGAGGGGAACCAGAAGGAGGCATTGATCTGCAGTTTCAACTCTTTTGTCTTCCACTCAATTGGTAGTGATTTAAATTGGAGGATTATCCAGCTCTTGCTTGTGGGATCACCCTGTGTTTTTGCTGGAGGATTGTTCGAGAATTGTTTTGTGGGAAACCCCCGTTATTTTGCCATTGTATGCTATTTCCCCAGCTACTCCCATGGAATTTGGGCAATGACTATACACTGTGAAGAGACATGCAATTCTAGTTCTCAACTGTCTGCCTCCTCAGTATTGATCCTTCACTCCGACAAGTAACTCATGTTGTGATCTTTTAGTGGGTCTTCGAGGGTGCTCTGAAGGAGGATCCACTCTGAAGAATTGGCAAGGACACACACTAAACATTTCTCTAACATCTGTTTCTTGTATGAAATAAAAGATAATGTCCAGGGTCCTCTGTAATACTACCTTCTTTGGGGTTTTTTTCAGGTGTATTGCAACCTTCCTTGTTTTTTCACTTCCTTAGTATACATAAACTCATTGTTGGTTCTGTATTTGCTTGTTATGGATAATTAGCAATGCACAAACCCTCAGGGCAGAAGAAGAAGAGGAGTTTGCATTTGATATCCCACTTTATCATCACCCTAAGGAGTCTCAAAGCAGCTCACAATCTCCTTTCCCTTCCTCCCCCACAACAAACACTCTGAGGTGAGTGAGGCTGAGAGACTTCAGAGAAGTGTGACTAGCCCAAGGTCACCCAGCAGCTGCATGTGGAGGAGCGGGGAATCAAACCCAGTTCACCAGATTACAAGTCCACCACTCTTAACCACTACACGTGTGTGTGTGTGTGTGAGAGAGAGAGGGAGAGAGAGAACACAAGTGTTGGTTCTTTCTGGATATTCACGGTCCCTTAGTTGCACTGATGTAATCAAACAATTCTCTTTGGGCTTCCTGGGACTTAACGTTCTTTCTGGTTTAGATGAATCACTTAAGGATTGCAGAGCTCCTCTTATCCCTTGCTTGCTGGGTGCCTTTTGACAATGCCACCACCTCTCATCTCCCTGGCATTTCTGTGAAGAGTCAGCTGCGCTGCAGTTACTCTCCTTGCCTGACTTGCATGTACTGCTTATTGCCTCAATGTAAGGGCATGATTTGGTAATCACATGGCTGTGATCCCATGGAAACGAGGAAACTCCATGCCAGTAATATTGCCAGAATTGTACTATCCATGCACAAAGACAGTCCAATCATCACTGGGGTGATTGTCAAGGATTGCAGGAGTGCTTTAAAAAATAAAAAGGGAATTTTAAGTGGAGGGGAACATAAAACAACTCAATAAGGGCTAAATATGCTTAGTAGTAGGCACACAATACTGATGTGGAGAAAGCAAACAAACAGAAAACAGGGCAGAGGCCAGGGCCAGATTTACGGTAGGTTTGATGAGGCCCCAAGAAGGTAATGGGGCCCTTTATATGTCCAGCTGTTCTTTGACAACAAATTGTGGCTTTTTTGTTGACTATATGCTATATGGAAATTTATGAACCTAATAGGTATTTAAAGCCAATTGCATATAACAAAATATGTACATCATCAGAGCCTACACAACACAAAACACTGTTGCTGTATGTAGGTTTTATTTTATTTGTTTTTATCTTATGGAAACGTACATCTAGTTTTTTTCTTTAAATTTTTTTTAGCCCCCCCCCAGAGAGGGGGAGGGCCCTATGCTATACAGTGGTACCTCTGGTTAAGTACTTAATTCGTTTCGGAGGTCCGTTTTTAACCTGAAACTGTTCTTAACCTGAAGCACCACTTTGGCTAATGGGACCTCCCGCTGCCGCTGCGCCGCCAGAGCACGATTTCTGTTCTTGTCCTGAAGCAAAGTTCTTAAACTGAATCATTATCTCTGGGTTAGATGAGTCTGTAACCTGAAGGTACCACTGTAGCTTGTTTAATTTATATGTAAATCCGGCTCTGGCCGGGGTTTTGCCGTTTGCCGTATGTCTATGTGCCTTTGCAGTTCAGACTTTCCCGCCAACTGATCCCGCCGAGTGGGCGGAGCTTATGAAAAGCGAGGCAAAACAGGCGGACAAAGGGAAGCGCGCGCTTGTGTGCGGGGCGAGGGGCGGGGAGGAGCCGTGAGCGCCGAAGAAAACTCCCATTGGCGCAGCCCTTGGGGGACGTACCATCTTCATCGCTGAGTGGGGGTAATTAATATATGCGGAGAGAGGGGGAGGGGAAATCAAGACTGCCGCCGTTGCCCCTCCCCCTTGCTAAACTGGGTTATACATACATCATATATATGCATAAGTGGTTTGCTCTCCGCGAAGACGCGAGGGGAAAACCGCGTGACAAGGACAAGGACCCCCCCCACCGCGCGCCGTAATGGTAGGAGCCGCCCAGCCGGTGTTCGCGCAGGCGCTCTCTCTCGAGGCTCGCTTGAGGGAGGGGAGCGCAGTCGTTTCTTGTTTGGCGGGAGGGAAGGAAGGAAGGCGGCGGCGGCACCGAGGCGCGGAGGGGGAAAAGCGGCTATTTTCTTTTTTTGTCCGGCTCAGCCATGTCGTCGCGTCAGAGGAGCCCGCTCGGTGGCCGCGCTCACAGTAGGTGCGTGTCCTCTGCTTTCTCCTCAGGGGAATTGTGTGTGTGTGGGGGGGGGAAGGGGTCTGAAGGCGACCCAGGCCGCTTTGTGTCGAGGGCCGCCTTTCGTGCCTCAGCCGGCGAGGCGAAGGGAGGGGGCCGAGAGAGGGCCTTGAAACTCCTTCCCACCCCCACACTTCCAAAATCTGCCTGTTACGGTTTCTGTGAAGTAGGTCAGCGAGAAGGAAGGAGACCCTTGTAAGGCAAATGAGGGAACCAAGAAGGGAGAGAGATAGATATGTTTGTTTGCTTGCTTTGTATGCGAGTAATGCCCCCCCCATTTCATAATTTCCAGTTATTTTTTTAATTGATAATAGTTCAGCCATCGTTTATTGTAATCGCTAAGAGTGAATGTCTGTTTCGTTTGCTGATGTTCTGGGAGTTCGTTTTATTGTGTACTGTTCCAATAGGCCACGGAACAACAAATCGGTGAATCGATTGGACGCTTTGGGACGAGTTTTCCGAAATAGAGGAAACTCTAAACTGGAGGAACTCTTTGAGAGAACAGCTCTGCTTATGAAACGGTCTTAAGGCCGCCTTTCTCAACCTTGGGTCCTCGGATGTTGTTGGACTACAACTCACATCATGTGTGATGGCTGGCTAGGGACGATGGGAGTTGTAGTCTAAGAACATCTGGGGACACAAGGTTGAGAAAGGCTGGTGTAGGGGGCACAGGAGACTCTTTGTGCTACATGTTTGTCAATAAATATTCCACATCTAGGGTGCAGTTTTAAGATGCGTGGTTAAAACGCCAAAATGCAGTGCTTTGTCAAGTCATCTGAAGGCGGTTTTTTTCTTTTAGATTATCCCACCTCTTCTCTCTATCTGCATAGTTAGTTGTAAAGTCCTCAAAGGGCATAAGTAGAACAATCCAATTATGATTTAAATTTTGTATTAAAAAAAATTTACTTTGTATACTGCCTATACCTGCAGGTCTCATCTCAATGCGGTTCACAGGATAAAATCACAATATAAAAACACAAAATACATAATCAAAATAAAAACAAGAATGGCAGCCCAATAACAGCCCCATAAGCCTCCCCCACAAGCATTTTCTAGTGACTTTATAGTCTACATATACAAAATTGTTTACAGTTTTCACTTTCTGATTGCTTCCTCACAGACCACCAGCTCGTTGGACTCAAGGAAGGAAGCGTGGAGCAGATGGCAAACAGAGAAGCACACATGATCCTAGCATGTCCAATTCTGATGATAAAAATACATGCAGTTTGTCGGACAGTAGGCCAGATAGGTATGTATATAAAGTATGCTGAACAGTTAAAATTAACTTTATAATGCATAGATATGCAGTAATTTTTGAAACTTGATTATGCACTTGCAGCATACTAGGTGTATACAGTGGTGCCCCGCTAGACGAAAATAATTCGTTCTGCGAAAATTTTCGTCTTGCGGAGCGGCAATGACAGCCGCGCTCCGCAAAACGGAAAAAAAAGACGAAAATTTTTCGTCTTGCGAGGCAGCCCCATAGACTTTTCCGTCTTGCGGGGCAGCCTTCCGCTAGACGAATGCCTTCGTCTAGCGAGTTTTTCGTCTTGCGAGGCATTCGTCTAGCGGGGTACCACTGTACTACACTTTTAGAGGAACTTAAATGGAAAAATTCAAATTGAATTGTTTAATTTGTGGGCGTACTGGTACAGGACACATTTTATTGTACTTTCAACAATATTGTTTTAAAGCTGCAATTCTATATTTATTGGGATTTGGTTTATAGTTTCACAACACCAGAAAGCCATAAACCTCGTTCACGATGTTCAGACTGGGGAAGTGCAGTTGAAGAAGATGAAATGCGGACTAATGTTAATAAAGAAATGGCAAGGTATGGCTGCATAATTCATTTGTTGGGATGTAGAAATATTCAATGGCTGCCTACTACTAACGAGATCAAAACCACCAGAATGCCTCTATTGTGCAAATCCAATTGAAAAAACATGTAAACGTAATAGCCTGTATTATAACAATTACAAAGTTATTTACTAGAAACTACTTATCAAAAATTAGATACAGCTTCTCATAGTGTCAAAATCAACATCGTGACATAATATATTAAAATTTTAATATTATGTCACGATGTTGATTTTGACGGTATGAGAAGCTGTATCTAATTTTTGAGAAGTAGTTTCTAGTAAATAACTTTGTAATTGTTATCATACAGCCTATTATGTTTACGTGTTTTTAGTACTGATGAGATGGCAAAATTTTAACTGTCTGTCTTGGATGCTAGAAGTAGATCTTATTCTGAATGTGAGAGCATTGATTTATTCCTCTGAGCAGTGAGTTGAGAATAATATTGATGACTCCCATATTGAGAAAAAGACAACATTTTGGTCTTTTTCATTTGGGAACAAAAAACAATTACTGATTATGTTATATTGTACAAAATTACAATATAACTATAACTTTATTGTAAGTCCTTGAGAGACAATAATTGGTCTGTAAAGTGGAATAAAATATAGTAAAACAATTATGTAATGATAAAACTACCCATTTTGGATAAGTTTATTGGTATGAGAGCAGCCTGGGAAGTGACCTAGTGAGCTATATTAGTTGATTGCTTTTTGTTCTTGTCGTAGATCTTCATGGGCATTGCAGCTAGGGAGGGGAGGGTTAACCTTCCCCAACCACAATATCCCTGAAGATCACCTCTTTACCTGCACAGCAATTTATGCTTGCAAAATATTCACAACAGTTAAAAGGCTGTTTTCAATCTTAATTGGAGGCAGGGAAGGGGTTCTTGCTGTGCGTGGGAAAGGAAGGGCCATGACTTTCCAGCAGTAACATCTCCAGCCCTCCTGCACTGAAGTGCTTGGTTTCTATTGCAAGATTGAGTGAATCTGTAGTCTTTGTTGGGGGATGTTTAATATTTGGGGAGTATAGCTCAAGTAGGGAAAATAAATTGGGAAATGATTATTATGGTTTGCTTGCAGAAAACAATGAAAGCTGTTTATTGTAATTATTATTGAAGGATTTACATCTTGTTTTCTAATAATATTTTAAAGATATTAATGTGTGTGCAGTGAGTTTCTTAAGAAAAGGGAAATACTTTTTGAAGTCTTAAATGATACAGAGGTGAGGGGGCTCCCCACGTTGCACCTAGCATGTGGGCCAGTAATTTGCCACCCCTGAGTCACATGGTATCATTGTAATGTTAAAGTTGGTAAATCACTGTAGGAGTGGGATTGTTAAAATGGAAACAATTGCACCCAAGCTGTTAGGTCCTTGGGAAAAGGCTTCTGCTGTAGCTATTACAAGGGCAACATAGCTTAAAGCTGAATGCAGTAATGACATCAGATGTAAAGGTTTTGGGAGAAGCTTACAGTTTCTTTACTTGGAGCAACTGTTCTGATTATGAAGAGATTGAATGGGTCCTACTCAACTGTATAGTAACTGAGTATTTATTAAATAAGCCTCAATATGAGGTGACCAAGATTTAACGTTTCAGCAGTTAGCAGCCTTATGTAAAGGTCCTGCATCTTCGTACTGCAGTAGAGTGGCTATGATAATAAAATAGTGGAAATGTGTACTAAAATAAAAGTACATTTTGTAGATACAAAAGAAAACTCTTGATAAATGAATATGGAAGAGAGAGAAAGCTGTCTTCTGGAAGGTAAGAGTCCAACTCATCTGTTGGGTGTGGTGAAATGCTTATTCTGAACTAAACTTTTTCTGGTTAGCTATGAAAAAGCTAGAGCTTTCCTGTTCTTTAATGTATCATCTGTTTAGCCCTCATTATCAGTCCTTCACTAGTGAGTGCTTTTACTCCACCCTTCAGCATGCTTTGGAGGTGGCTTACAAAATAACAATATAAAATACTACACCCATACATCTAAAATCTTTCGTTCTAGAAGTTGCATAAATCTCAAACCAAATGTAACACGATTTTAGTTTTAAAAGCCTAGGAAAATAAAAAAGGTATTTGCCTGGCACCAAAATCAGAACATTCTCATTTCTAGGAAAGTGTTTCAGGAAAGAGCATTACAAAGCCAGGATACCATTACTGAGAGGTGATGACCCACTGTCGCGGATGGCAAAATAATGACTTTTGCTTAAGATTTTACTGTACAGACATGCACATGTGAGATAGGTACCCCAGTCCTAGGCTGAGAAGCACTTAAGCAAACACCTTGAACTGAGCCCAGGATATTGATTGGGGTCTAGTTAGAATTGGGGGCCATTGGTTTAGTATGATCATAACACATAGCCCCAGCAACCATGTTTTGAACTAAATGGAGTTTACAAACATCTTCAAAGGCAGACTTTGTGTAAAGTACATTACAGTAGTCCAATCTAAAGGGTACCTACCACCAGAGCATGGCTGAGGTCAAGCTATATAACAGAGTGGATTGAGGGTTTAGGAGGGCAGAAACGGTGTCCAGTACAAGCCCCAATAGTGCCAAAAGATTACTGTTCAAGGTTGGCTGAAACCCTGAAAAGGAACACATCCATTTCACCATGGGGATACATTTCAGTACAGCATCCCACCACCATCTATGCGCAACTGCATTTATGTTGGCCACTGCTAAATAAATAGTTTGGCCTCCCCTTGTTTGGGGCTGCTGCCTGAGTGAGAGACAGGTGCCTGCGATCAACCAGCAGTGCAGGGTGAGAGGTGCCTTCTCTCTGCTTCTCCTGCTCCATTGCGTGTGCACCCCCCTCCTGGCACCAGTTCTGGTGGCGCCCTTCTTGCACTGGCTCCTTGCAGGCAGGCAGGCTGGACAGCGACCCTGAGCAATTTCCAGGCTGAGTCTCTCCTCCCTGTGTGCCTTCCTTAAAAGTGGGGGGTGCTCCCCACTTTACATAATTACTCTTTATGAGTGTAGGGGCCTGGAACGTAACCCCTGTGTAAGTTGGGGGACACCTATACTATATTGTGTTACAATTTCATTTGTATTAGGTGCTGTTAACCTGTCATGAAAAGGTAGATTAAAAAAAATAAAAATCAACATTGTATTTTCAGTTCTGACTCCAAGGAGTCCACAGCAGCAGTGGAACTTGAGACGGATGAGGCTGTTCTGATGAGGAGACAGAAACAAATAAATTATGGGAAGAACACACTGGCATATGACAGATATATTCGAGAAGTTCCAAAGTATGTTTTCTTGTTTACCACGAGCATGTGGGTTTCCTTTTATAACTTGCTACTGGTTTCATTGCAGACACTTATGGCAAACGTAAAGTATGGCTTGATTATAATATACTGCCTTTGTTAAAGAATAAAGCTATTTTTCATCCATGGTCTTATTTTAATTTGATGTTAGATTTTTGAATATGTTTAGAGTTTCTGTGATTAATCACTTGAACAGGTCAGTTGTCTTTTGAAGTATACAGGCAGATAATGTTCTAAATTGAAGCATTCAGATATGTGTTAAATTAAGCAACTGTTTTGCTAAATTGCTAAAGGTAATAGTAAGCAGAAAGAATGACACTAATGAAGTGAAATTTTGATTAATTAAAATTTACTGTAATTAATACTTGGTCTTGCATTTGGAATAAAAGCATAACTTGGTTAAAAATGCCATGTAAACAGTTTTTAATTTTTGTTCCAGGTGTCTACGAGTTCCAGGGGTCCATCCAAGGACTCCCAATAAATTTAAGAAGTATAGCCGAAGATCCTGGGACCAACAAATCAGACTGTGGAAAGTTGCACTTCATTTTTGGGACCCTCCTGGTGAAAGAAGTTGTGACATGCAAGTAATGTAAGTACCAGGTATCTTTAGAGTGAATAGAAACTAACAACTTTAAAAAATGAGGGACTGTCTGTTTAGATCTTAATAATTTCAGTTATAGTGAGCTTCTCCTTAATCTAGCTAGGTTTAAGAGTTATTCAATTTAGACTTCGTTTTAAAGCAAAGTTTAGCATATAATCTGTGTAATGGGGGAGCTTAAGACCATTGATTTTCAATAGCATTTATACACACGAAACTGTGTGACTAAGAACTAAAACTGCCTTAACTCCCAGAAGTATTTCAGAATTAATGTGAACTGTTAAAGGTTTTAAAAACCAAGCTTAAATAGCTATCGAAATACACAGTACAAGATAAGTTCTTATACACAGTATAAGAACTTAATTAGTTCAGGAGGTCCGTTCTTAACCCGAGGTACCACTGTATAGCTATGGGGCCAGATGTATAAACTTGGAAACCATTGGCTTGGAATCTTGGTTCTGATTACTCATAGACATTGTTTGGGGAATATATAACTATCAAAAATTAATAACTGATAATTGCTTTTCTCCCCTCACAGTAGTCCTGTTGATCTTGGTGACATGGAAACAGAATCTATAGGAAGTAATTCTGCTGGGTCACAAGGAAGCTCTCAGGATAATGATGTAAGTACTTTGAATCATGGAATAAGTATTTTGTTAGTTCTGCTTCAGCATGTACAAGTATCCATTACTGTTAGGGTGCTAGATCACTGATTAACCCAATCTTGCAACAAAGTCTGAAAGGTAGTAGCTGCTTGCCAAAAGCTAGTGGACTGCCAACAGCTGATGCACTGCTGGATTAGTTGATGTTGAGCTACCCAGTACCTGCTTATTATTGTCTCCAAAACTACCTCATCAGAGTACATAGCACCTCTATTTTTTCCATAGGCATTGTAAAACTCTTCTTCCCTTGTGTTCACCTTCCCATGCTTCTTCTGTCCCTCTTTTCTCAGCCCACTCAGTACAGAATGTATTTCCCCTTCCTTTAGTATGTTTGTGTATACTTTTCCCACCCACCTCACATGCTTGCATTTGTCATTTCTCCACTCCTCCCACCCCGACAACATTTTCTTGCCTTTAGTATACAGCCCTTGCTTTGCTAGGTGATACATTTTCCTTAACCAGATTGACATATCTGACAAAAGTTGCATTATGAACATTTTTCAGAGTGACCTCCCATTCTAACTACCGTATTTTTCCATGTATAAGACTAGGTTTTTTACCTAAAAAAAATAGGGGGTGTCTTATACACGGGGCCATCTCCCCCGATTTTCTTAAATCTGAGTCCCCCAAAATAGGTGGCATCTTATACATGGGGCATCTTATAGACAGAAAAATACGGTATTATGACATTGCAACACTTCAGCAATTGTAGAGGGACAGGTTTCACGAACAGGAAGTTGATGATCAGTTTTCCTTTTCCATTCCGACATAGCATGGACATTATTTTAAGTTGTTCTGTCTCTTCAGAGGAATAATTGAAGTGTCACATTACAGCATAGAACATATATAATTGCTAAGATTTTCTTTACAAAAGACCTGGAGGTGTAGAGGTTGTGGCTTTTTGTGAAAAGTGCAGAGAAAAGAGAATAAATTCAGTAATTAAGTTACAAGTTAAGGTGTGATGCAATGATGGCAAAAAATGAGGTTTGAGTGAGTGAATAGTAGATAAAGTGTGAATATTAGACAGGAAGGGGAAATATCTTAAATTTTCACAGTTCTGCCTTTTTCTTCCGGAGCAAAACCATAATGGTGTGAGGGAGAGGTACCCAGAACTTAGGAAAAATTAAAGCCATCTTGTTGCCCTTCTGTGCTATTGAATCCCCTTGGCAAGATACATTTCTTTACAGTGGTACATCTGGTTACAAACTTAATTCGTTCCGGAGGTCCGGTCTTAAGCCGAAACCATTCTTAACATGAGGTGCGCTTTTGCTAATGGGGCCTCCTGCTGCTGCTGCACCTGCTGGCGTTCAACTTCTGCTCACATCCCAGGGCAAAGTTTGCAACTAGGTGCATCTACTTATGGGTTAGCATTCGTAAGGAGGATGGTACGTAACCCGAGGTTCAACTGTACTTTGCAAAAAAATTGCACTAATGATTAACAGAGAGTGTTAAGAATGAAGTCCCAGGAGTGAGAGACAATTGTAGCTAAGCAGTATATGAATTGTATGTATGTATGTATGTATGTATGTATGTATGTATGTAAAGCTATTTGTCTTGCTTGTTAATCAAGTTTTCCATCTGTTTTAGGAAAACTGTATGGGCACACCCACCAAAGTGAGAAGCATTGACCATCTGGTGGAAGATGAATTTGAGCTGGAGGCATGTTAGGTTTTGACATACTTCATGACTGTAAAGCATGCATTCTACTGGCTGCTTTTTGAGAAAGGAATGTCTTACTCAAGAAGACACATACACCTGAAACTGTCTTATCTAACAGTCTGGAGAACTGGAGTATGGCAGCTGTGAAATTGCAACCAATGTTTTCACCTGACTACTTTTTTATACAAAGCATAAAACTTGAGTTATATGTAATTGAGTGATTGCCTAATTTTATGTATACTCAGGAGGTAGCTTTATAAACAGTTTAATTATAGTTCAGATGATAAACCAGCCCAGACAATGTTGACACACTTGAAGAGCTTGAAAACTTGACACATTAGAAGGAGAACTTCAGCATTGGTGCTGAGCTATTGGCTCTTGTCCACAGACGAAGAATATGATAGGCAGTAAGTTGTAGTTCTCCACACTGCCCTATAATTCATATTGCAAAGGACCACTTATTGATAGCACAAGGCAGTGGCATTTTATGCTTCTTGAACCTTTGTGTTCTTCAGATATTGACAACATGTGTGCAATGACAAGGTAATGTGTGTGAACAGGCTCTTTTCTTTATGATAAAAGGCTTTGATCCTGTTTCCAGGTCCACCTTAAGGTGTTGGCTCTCAAGTTTATTCTGAATTGATGCTTGTAAATAGTTGTGTGCAGAACTTCACTAACTTTTAAAGAAGAATTAATGAACAGAACTTTGGAGACTGTTGACTTATTTTTTTCATGATGTAAAGCTATAGACTTTTTACTAAAAACAGTTGCTGTTTTGTATGGGATAAGGCATAAATAAAGCAAGTACATCTTTATGTGTATGGTGCAAACACTGTCATGAAAACATTTTTCAAATAAGATGCAAAGAGATGAAAGATCAAATTCTGAAGCTACTTTAATCAGTGCTGCCAGTCCACTTGGAAACTTGATGATCACAGTGCCAGCAGTGTGCACAAAATGCCACCACTCAGAATCAGGCCAAAAATCCATGTTTGTTTAGAAGTAAATCCTACCTTGTTATGATTGCAGCTCAAGGTTGAGGTCCTTGGCATACAGTTGAGATTTATGGGACATAAATGTATTAAAGAGTGATAAAGTATTGGGAGCATTCTACTGTTGGAAACTGATGTAGAATCTGTTTGACTGGAACTCTGTTGGGGATATGGGGGCCAGCCAGTATGTAGCTGTGGAAATGCTAGGAAAAATTGCAGGTGCCCTGAGGGAAGAAAGATAAGGGGAAGTTGAGAAAATTACAGTAGTGTTTTCCAGTTGTTATAGCACAAGGGACTTGAAGCCCCTGATCTCCTCTGAAACCAACCCTGTCTTCCATCCCTTCAATTTTGTTTCCTAGTTTTTCCTGGCTTTTTGAAATTGTTTTCCCTCTTTCAATGTAGTTTCAGAACAACTGGGAGAGGCAGTTTGTTGTTTTACTCTGCCATCCAATAGGGCTTTTATTCCATCTGAATGAACAAATTGTTTCACTTTTGCCATGTATGTACCGGTATGTTTGTCTTACTAATTGGAAAGGAGCTAATTTCACTTTCCAAAACATAAGGCATATTGGTCTTGCAAGCAATGTGTGAGGGAAATGGCACTCTGCACACTTGTTGTTTAGTTGTGTCGTGACTCTTTGTGACCCCGTGGACCAGAGCATGCCAGGCACTCCTGTCTTCACTCTACACACTTGTTACTCAGCAGCTGGCATTCCCAAGTGGTTAGTCGCTACTGATTACCATGAATTTGCCTGATCTTCTGTTTGCTAGTTAATGTGTCCAATAAGACAGATTTCAGTTAAAATCCCTTTTCTAGTGTAGCTTGTGGAACATACAGGATACCTTCAATTAGATGACCCCTGAGCTCCCTTTCAACTCTTAAGATTCTTGCTATACAGATGGGGCACAAAATTATTACTATTATTTATTAAATTTCTATACCACCCTAAATTAGAGGATCCTTGGGTGGTTTACAACATTAAACAGAAAAAAACTGGCTTTCCCAGTATTGCAGCCCTTATCTATTTTACTGAATTGGCTCCCACCTCCCTCCCTTCCGGGAAAGCGAAGGAAAGGAAAACCTGTGAGCGGCTGGGCATCGACGCCTCTGGCTCGAGCATGCGCAGTGTCTGCTCTTGAAGGGCACAGTGGGCGGGGCAGGCCGGCGGTTGCCCGCAGGTCGCGGGAGGTGGGCGGTAGGCGGGGCCAGAGCCTGGCTCCCGCCGCTCAAGGCGACGGGGTGAGAGGTCAGCGCGCGGCGGAGCCGGCCAATGGGAGGCGGCCGGCCGGCTCCGAGGGGCGGGGCTTGCTGTGTTTTGTTCCTCGGTCAACGCGGAGCTCCACTCAGCTGCGCGGCGGCGGCGGCGGCGGCGGCTGGGATTGGAGCTGCGCTCTGGTGAGGGGCCGCCGCCAAGAGTCCCATAACTGTCCCGGCGCCCGTGAGGGCTGCTGCTTGCGCAGAGGGTAAGCTGCGCCTTTCCTCTGTGGCCTGTTTTTTTGTGTGACGCGTGAGCCGAAGTAACGTGGGAAACGTGGGACACGCGGCGAGGCTGGGCCGGAAGAGGAACGGGCCCCGGTCCTTTGCCCCGCGCCTCAGGACACGCGCACGCGCGAGCTGCTCAACCGCTGCGTGGAGGGACTTTAGTAGAGTTGTAAATAATTGCCTTTTTGGGGGGGTGGGCGCCCAATGTTATTCAACGTGAGGAGCTTGGGGAGGGGGGTGTTGGTGTTGGTGAGTGGCGGGGGGGGGGGAGTCCCGTTAGAGACTTCGCAAAATCCATTGATTTAAAGCAGCCTTTCTCAACGTCGAGGTGTATGGGGGGCGCGTTCCTATATGTTGTTGGACTATAACTCCCACCATCCCTAGCCAGCAGGGCCGGCAGTCAGGAATGATGGGAGTTGTAGTCCAACAGCGTCCAGGGACCCTGTCCCTGCCTCCCATGGCTTCTCTAAAAAGTAAAACAACACTTCCGTAAAAGTCAAAAGATATTTCTTTCACATTTAAAGCTATACTGGAAGGCATTTCTTTTAGGTAAATTAAACATCGAAACTCTTTATGTGTATTTACTAAATACTGCTTCAGCCTGCTCCTAACAACAGTGGAAATGATACATTTATTGGTTCATTTTTGTTCTTATGTTTATTGCGTATTTGTGTTTTTTATATTGCAGTTTTATGTTGTGAGCCACCTTGAGATCTATGGATGAAGGGCAGTATGCAAATTTTTATAAATGATGAGACTAGTTATAAATAATAATAATAATAATAATAATAATAATAATAATAATAATAATAATATAATGTATGATAATGATAGTAGTTATTATCATTTCTGAGGCAAAGTTTTGGAGACCTTTAAGTGTTTAATTTGTCCGGTGATATTTAATTGGACCAATACTGCTTCAGTTCCACAGAACTGTTATCCATTGTTTACTTGCGCAGCTTGTGAGAGTTCAGAGAAAAGTTAATTGTAATATATGATCCACTGTAAAACATGCAGGCAAAATAGGCTTGTCAATTACCATTGCTTCTCAGCTAATGATCCTGTGTAAGAAAACAGTGGTGCAAATTATCAGATGTGCCACATTCCATAAGAAATATGAACCCATTCTGGTGCAACTTTCTAACTTGAATCTAGATCATATCTTCTCCAGGAGCTCCCAACATCATAGAATCGTAGAGCTGGGACTCTGAGGGCCATGTAGTCCAACCCCCCGCAATGCAGGAATCTCAACTAGATCATACATGACAGACGCCTATCCAACCTTTGCTCTCTCCAAGGAAAGAGAGTCCACCATTTCTCATGAGAGTCTGATCCACTGTCAAACAGCTCTTACTGTCAGAAAGTTCTTCCTGTTTGGTCAGAATCTCCTTTCTTGTAACTTGAACCCATTGGTACAGGCCCTACCCTCCAGAGCAGGAGAAAACAAGCTTGCTCCATCTTGCACATGACGGCCCCTTAGATATTTGTTGTTGGCTATCATATCTCATCTCAGTGTTGTCATAGTTATGACTATCAATGATGTCTCTGGAAAATGGGCCACAAATTCCCAAGGGAAATGAGACTGTGTTAAAACAAGAGTGAAGAGGGTTGAAGGCTTGTTTCCTACCTCTTTTCATTCAGAGAAAGTATGCAGTTCAATAGGGTGTTTCCAGATCATCTGAAAAATATTAACTTACTGATTTTAGCATGGCCAGATGGTTGTGCATGACAGAAATGTCACGTTTCTCAGAAATAGTTGCCTGGGAAAAGTTAATTAAAACTGTGAAACTGCCTAGTTCAGCAATGTAGAATTTAAAGCCTCAAGCCTACATTGATCCTCCAGGCCATTTCAGCCAAGACATGACTGCCTGCCCGACACCTCATACAGGGGCACCTTGAGTTACAAACACCTCAGGTTACAAACGCTTCAGGTTACAAACTCCGCTAACCTGGAAGAGTTACCTCGAGTTGGAAGAGTTACCTCGAGTCCTGGCCTAGTTTGCCTTGATACTGCACCTGCTCATTAAGTTACTAATTTTTCTTATGAAACGTTTTTAGAAATGTATATATTTTTCCATGGAAAACTGTAGGAATGGAAAGTGTTCTGTGCACATCATTGTGAGTAGACCCACATATTGTGTCAGAGGTTGCTACTACAGAGAAGCCATTTGTGATGCTATTTTAGTGGCAGCCATTAAGTGTGTTTCTGCTCTTAAACTGTGACCAAGCCTGAATGGGAGAGCTTTCCAGTTAATCTTCTGGATTTGGTTACAGGTAGGTAGCCGTGTTGGTCTGCCATAGTCGAAACAAAATTTAAAAAATTAAAAATTCATTCCAGTAGCACCTTAGAGAAGGAAGGATTTTTTTGTTTTGTTCCTGATTTGGGTTCTACTAGAGCAGCTAATTTTTTTTGTAGCGTGCAGATCTGACGGAATGTATCTTTGTATAACTGATGCAATTGCAGAAAACTTCATGTAGTTGTCCAGTCATGCTTAAGCTAAATATTTGTTACTTGCTTTGTTAGAAATGTACACAACGCGCTGAGGAACTGTACCCAATTAGAAGATGGAGGCAAAACTTCTGATGTGCCCATACCCAGAAGTGGTTGGCTAATACTGGAAGAAGGAACGTGTGCCTCCAGCACTCAAAAGTGTAAGCAGCAAGAGACCATGGTAACACTAATAACGGAAAAGCTGCAAAATCAGACTTTGGATGACCTGACATGTAAAACATTCAATATTAATCTGGTAAGAATATCCTTGTGCATTATCGTAGAGTGTGCATCTTAGGGGGGCGGGATATTCCCAAGCATATGAACAGCAGTCAGGTGGAGGCATGGCAGTTTCCCCTTATTTGTGATGGGTTCTCCACATTGCTTTGGGAGTAGGCTTCCTCCCCTTTTACTATGGAGCCAGCAACAATAAGCTTTAGTTGCTCCAAAAGAGAGAGTCCCCTCTCTACCCCTCCAGAAAAGCCATGCTGCATGATAGAGGTGAACAGAGCCCTGGTCAGTTTTCCCCAAAAAGTTGGAAATGCCATAAACTTCCAAAATGCCTTGATCTGCTTTAGCAGGTACATACCGTATTTTTCGCTCCATAGGGTACACCAGACCATAGGGTGCACCTCGTTTTTAGAGGAGGAAACAAGAAAAAAATATTTTTCTGGTTTTCCTCCTCTAAAAGCCCTGTTTTTTTGAGGATCAGCTAAAAGTTTTGCAGCTTTTTTTGCAAAGGGAAAAGCCCTGTTGTTTTTGAGGATCAGCTAAAAGTTTTTCAGCTTTTTTTGCAAAGAGGGAAAAGCAAAGCTCCTTTTGCAAAGGGGGAAAAGCAAAGAGGAAAACCCCCGTTTTTATGGCGTTCCACTCACATTTCTGAAAAATCTTAAGGAAAGGGAACCATTTCTACTGTTTCCAGATAGATAATCTAATCAGCCAGGGAAATCTCGCTGGGGAAACAAACAACCTCCCTCTGCAGCACATTCAACATAGGAGGTCTGGGCAAGGGGGTGGGCCAGAAGGGAGCTGGGACTCTTATCTCTCCCCCGATCTCTTGCTGATCAGCTGCTGAGCGGGGTCCTTTCAACACCCCCTTTTCTCTTTGTAAAATAAAAAGCACGATCTGGTTTTGGCCCCTGGGCAATTCAGCTCCAGGGACCACCATTTGCTCCATAAGACGCACAGATATTTCCCCTTACTTTTTAGGAGGAAAAAAGTGTGTCTTATGGAGCGAAAAATACTTTACACAGCACATTACATCCCCCCCCCCCGCCCAGCTGTACAGACTGGATTGCTCAATTTCCCCATAACCTTTCCCAACTTAAACCTAAACCCCAAATGGGTAGATCTCGGAATGCTTCTGAAAGGAACTTGAATTTGAATCCATAATTTGGGGGAGAGGCCCTGAAAAGACCTCTCTATCCCTTTGTGTGAATCTGCCACACATCGGTGTTTCCTTGCACCTGCATAAATAATGCGCTTGACAGTCCTTTCCTTCCTGCTTTTCAGCTTTCTTTGAATCACTTCACCCTTATTGAGAGGCTCTCTTTTGAATTTAAGCGATCTTGTTGGACTTAATGGGCAGTTTTTTGTTCTGCTTTAATCTGTTTTAATTGAATGTTTTGATCACAGTTGCAAAGTGATTTGACAGGGTTACAATTTTGCATCAGATATTTATTATTGGGGGTCTAGATGTCTTTGTGAAGCACACTATTCAATTCAAAAGCCTTAGGTGGATTTCTACCAGTGACTTATGGAGGCAGGGACTATGAGTATTCAAGTATGTATATTTGGGAGTAAGCTTTACTGAACTCAGCGAAACGTGCTTCTGAGTAAAATATACATGCATATAGCCTAGCCTTGATAGGCATTGATGCTTGCTGTTTGTTTGTTTTTCAAAATGGAGGGAACCACTAACCAACTGACAACTTCATGTGGAGAATTGTACAGTGTTTATCTTTCTCTTATTTCAGTACCCGTCTGAGAAGCAGAACGAAAGTCATAGCCTGCTCCCATTTGAAGTCAGTGGTAAGTTCTAAGATTTTGGGCTGTCTTTGAGATCGTGTTCTAAATATAACGAAGAAATAGCGTTGAGCAAGCTGCTATTGTTGTTTGGGCACAGGAATGCTTGGTGACCGAAGGGAAATGGGAAAACCTGGGGTGGGTGTGGGGAGGGAATACTGTATATTCTGGTGTATAAGACTACTTTTTAATCCAGGAAAATCAAAAGTCGGGGGTCGTCTTATATGCCAGGTGGAGAATCTGCGGTCGAGTATATCTCAAACTCTATATTTTAACTCTATTTTAACTCTATATTTTAAAAGTTGGGGGTCGTCTTATATGCCCAGTCGTCTTATATGCCGGAAAATACGGTATTTTGAGCAGGAGCTTCTGTTCTGCGACATTTTGTAGCCGGTCTCACTTGTTTTTATTTGTTTATTTGTTGTGTGTTTCATTAACATAAAGGTAAAGGTAAAGGGACCCCTGACCATCAGGTCCAGTCGTGTCCGACTCTGGGGTTGCGGCGCTCATCTCGCTTTATAGGCCAAGGGAGCCGGCGTTTGTCCGCAGACAGCTTCCGGGTCATGTGGCCAGCATGACAAAGCCGCTTCTGGCGAACCAGAGCAGTGCACGGAAACGCCGTTTACCTTCCCGCTGGAGCGGTCCCTATTTATCTACTTGCACTTTGATATGCTTTTGAACTGCTAGGTGGGCAGGAGCTGGGACCGAGCAACGGGAGCTCACCCCGTGGCAGGGATTCGAACCGCCGACCTTATGATCAGCAAGCCCTAGACTCTGTGGTTTAACCCACAGCGCCACCTGGGTCCCTTCATTAACATACACACACATTATTTTATGTGTGCCGCTTTTCCACAGTTCAAACCATGCTCAAGGCGGCTTACAACATGAAAAAGATACATAGCTACAACAGAACAAAAGTAGTCATAAACAATAAATTAAACATTAAAAAATACAAAACTAAACTGAACAATTTCCAAATGAATGATAGGAGGAAACTAAAATATTTTAGTTTTGAACTAAAATAAAGACACAAAAAACCAACAGCAACAATCCCCCCCCACAAAACCCCCCAAACAGCACCCCAGCCCAAGTGTATGTTCAGCAGCCTCCACGTTGTAGCTGGAGTCCATCCATGCCCTGCCCTCCCAGGCTTGGAGGGGTGCAGAAGGCCACGGCCCAGTATACCTGAAGGAGCGTCTCCACCCCCATCCTTCAGCCCGAACACTGAGGTCCAACTCCAAGGGCCTTCTGGCGGTTCCCTCCCTGTGATAAGTGAGGTTACAGGGAACCAGGCCTTCTCGGTAGTGGTGCCCGCCCAGTGGAACGCCCTCCCATCAGATGTCAAGGAAATAAACAGCTATCTGACGTTTAGAAGACATGTAAAGGCAGCCCTGTTTAGGGAAGTTTTTAATGTTTGAAGTTTTATTCTGTTTTTAATGTTCTGTTGAAAGCTGCCCAGAGTGGCTGGCGAAACCCAGCCAGATGGTTAGGGTATAATAATAATAATAATAATAATAATAATAATTGTTATCATTATTATTATTATTCCAGGACACTCAGCCAAATTCTTTAGCTTTCCTATTTTCAAGACAGAAGCTTGCTGTTGGCTGCATTTTGGGCTAATTCTCACAAGTTTCTATAGAGACACTAAACTTTGTGAAACCCAGTGTTTTTCATGAATGTGAGAGATGAATGTACCACGAGGCATTCCGAGAAAGAAGCCAAACTATATTTGGAAAGAAACAAAACCGTTTGAAGAGGCTGCTGCCTTGGTGCATGTGGTTGTATTGGTTCATGATAGCATAATGAAGCAAGCAGGCAAAACATCAGGGAAACAACAGTTACAAATAAAGAACCAATTACCAAGAAAAAACAACCGTAGATACCAGCATAATCTTATGAAAATTAAAGTTATCTTAATTACTTTAAGATTGGACACGTTAACACTAGAGACGTTTGTCAGGGAAAGAGGGATTGCTCAGGAGGAGCAGGGGGAGAGAAAGGGGCAAGCTGCAGCTGAGAGAAAAGATAGCGATTCTTCCAGTAAAGGGGGGTCGCTGGGGTACAGAGAGCAGCTGCCTATAATTTCAACAGATTCATCTTCCTCTCCCAGCCGCCATCAGGAATTGTCTCCGGAGGAGGGAGAGATTTCAAACATTGTCAGTAGCAGACAAGTGCGTGAGCCGAGGGGGAGGAGGAGGCGACGACGACGTCATATCAGAGTGCCGAGAAATTGGCTCTGTTGGCGCGCGCGGGAGGACAGCAGTCCGGGAAACTGAAACTTATTAAGCAGTCATGCTTCAGGACTCTGTAACTCTTAATGAACAATAAATAGTTGTATAGCTCACCGCTGGAGCTGGTCTTTTCTCATGAGCAACATCAAAGGGAAGAGGATCCCTGACAACGTTGAAATAAAACCTTAACTTTAAACTGCTGTGAAGAATTAAGTATTTTACTATAGTATGCAGATGAAATGCCTCCTGGTTTAGGTTAGGTGATAAGCTGTAGAACAATGGGTTTATGTTTCACCAGATCTGTTACCTTGCTTTTTGAAGCCATCTCTTGGGAATGTTTATTAGCATTGTTCGAAGAAAATAAAAGTACAGTGGTACCTTGTCTAGCATCCGCCTCGTCGAGCGCCCATTCCATCAAACCTCTGTGGCAAACCCGGAAGTTCCGGAACGGGTTACTTCCGGGTTTGCTGCTCGCGAATGTGCAGAAGTGCTTCTCGCGCGTGCGCAGACACGGCACTTTGTCCGGCGTCCTTTTTGGCCAGCGACCGGGGCTCCGGAACAGATCCCGGTTGCAAAACGAGGTACTGCTGTAGTGGAATGTTTGCCCTTTCCCTACCTCCCTCCCCCTGCTTTGTGGCATAAAATTAATAATGCTGCTGACTTGACGGCAAACTTTTTCTTTCTTTCCCTTTTTCACCCCCATTTCCGCTCAGCAGAAGAAGGCCCTTGGAAATCGTCACATGGGGACTGTCGGGCCAGAACTGAACCAAACAAGAATTCCGTTTGTTCTTTGCCGTTGTGTCCTTTCAGTTCGAGTGCGACCCATGCGGATTTACACTGGCAGCAAGAATCGCTGGGCCAGTCTCTCGTTTCGGGGTGGATAAGCGAACTCAGTCTGAATGAGAACTCCAGGCACCCGCTGACGCCTCCTACCAAACGCCACTGCAGGTCGCTCTCCGAGCCAGATGAGCTGGTTCGGTGCCGGTCACCGTGGAAACCCGGTAGCTCAAAGGTCTGGACTCCTGTGTCGAAGAGGCGCTGCAACAGCGGTGGCAGCACCACTCTGCAGCGATGCAATAGCCACGGGAGCACCACTTCAAAGCAAAACACAAGCACCGGCCTGCCCCGCAGTGGGCAGTCTTGGAATAATGTCCTCCAAATCGCCAACCTCAACACTTCGCCTGTCCCCAGGCCATCCTCCGCTAGCAGTGGCTTTGTAGACTGCAGCGAAGGAAGCTCCAGTTCGAGCATTCGTTGGAATTCCGGAAGGTCTTACGACTTTAATCCGAGGCGCCGCCTTTCCCTGTCACAGGAACATATTACTGGGACGGGGAATAACTTGTCTTCAGCCAGCAGCACTCCCACTTCCACGCCAGAGCTCATTCGGCGTCAGGGCTTGCTGAGATGCCGCTCACAGCCTTGTGTCCTGAATGAGAAGAAAAGCAGACTCAAGCGTAGGCGAGAAGAAGACGTCCGGTGGAATCGCCCCTCGTTAGACTTTTTAAAAATGACTCGGGTGAGATTGCCTGCCTGCATTTAAACCTATGTATGCTATACAGCTGCAGATAGGGTGGTCCTCTTTAGTCAGGTCTCTAGTTCCTCTGTTAATCTAGTGCCTTTTGACACCTTCTGGGCGGGAGGGGATAAATACTGTGGCATTACACAAGGTTGTGGCAAAAAAAAAAAGGAAAAGCAGGATTTGTTACCTGAAACTTTGAATTGGCTTTTGTGGCAGGCGATTATCTAAAAATCCAAGTTATGTACCCAGTGAGTTGGATAAACTATCGTTGTTGTACAGTGGTACCGTGTTTCTCCTAAAATAAGACACCGTCTTATATTTCTTTTCCCCTCAACAAAACACAGTATGGCTTATTTTCAGGGGATGTCTTATTTTAACCGCGTCGCATCGGTACGCTGCATAGCCACGCCTCTCCAGGCTGTTTTAATGGGAGGTGCCGCGTCACTATGGCTTATTTTTAGGGTATGGCTTATTTTCGGGGAACGGCTTATATTTCGCAAATGCATAGAAATCCTGCTATGGCTTATTTTATGGCTATGTCTTATTTTAGGAGAAACAGGGTACCTCTAGTTGCGGATTAAACACATTTTGGGGTGCCGTTCGCACCCTGAAAAGTCCGCAACTTGAGCGCCTCTTCTGCACATGTGCGCGGGGCGAAACCTGGAAGTAAACACTTCCGGGTTTGCTGCGTTCTTAACTTGAAAAAATGCAACCTGAAGCAGCAATAACCCAAGGTATGACTCTAATCTTAATTCTTCAAGTGAGACTTGAAAGCAATACCAGGCAGAGAGCCTTCTCGGCAGTGGTGCCCTCCCTGTGGAACGCCCTCCCACCAGATGTCAGGGAGATAAAGAATTACACAACTTTTAGAAAACATCTGAAGGGAAGTTTTTAATGTCTGACATTTTATTACTTTTTATATTTTGCTGGAAGCCGCCCAGAGTGGCTGGGGAAACACAGCCAGATGGGCGGGGTATAAACAATAAAACTATTATTATTATTATTATTATTATTATTATTATTATTATTATTATTATTATTATTATTATTACTACATCCTTAAGCCGATTGGTTGGTAGCATTGCACATGCAAACATACAGGTGAAACTCAAAAAATTAGAATATCGTGGAAAAGTCCATTTATGTAAGCAATTGTTTTCATTAGCTACTGGAGTTTAATATATGCAATTGACTCATGACATGCAAAGCAAGATATGTCAAGCCTTTGCTTGTTATAATTGTGATGATTATGGCGTGCAGCTGATGAAAACCCCAAAGCTGAGATTGTTAATTTGGGGTTCTCATCAGCTGTACGCCATAATCATCACAATTACAACAAATAAAGGCTTGACATATCTCGCTTTGCATGTCATGAGTCTATCGCATATATTAGTTTCACCTTTTAAGTTGAATTACTGAAAGAAACGAACCTTTCCATGATACTCTAAATTTTCGAGTTTCACCTGTATGCCTAACAACTTTCATAAAAAGCCATTGTTTAACAGGGTTCAGATATGATCTCCCAAGGTGTCTCCAGGCAAAAATGTAATCCCTTCATGAGTTAAGGTGTCCATTGGCCTTGAAAGCAGACTCAGCCTCAGCACCCAGCTGGGCAACTGCTGAGGCGATAACAGGGTCCCCTGCTGCCGTCCACTGGCTGCACTGGGCCGAGTGGTGGACTCTTAACCTTTCCCCTTTTTGTGGCCTGGTTTTGAGAGGGCTGCTTGCTGATCCGCTACAGAAAGCAGCCATGCTAACTCTCCGACAGTGCACATCAATCTCTGGAAGGTTGCTATGTCACTCCTTGGGGCTGCTGCTTCCCATTTTATTGCTGCTGCAGGACCATCTTGCTACCCAGTAAGCATTGTCGGAGTGCACTGTTCAGGATCCCTAAAACTGTAGCTGGTCCTGCTTAGCTTCTGCCAGTTCAAAACAGAGGAATAACTACTGCTAGTGGTAGCTAGGTAAAGGTAAAGGGACCTCTGACCGTTAGGTCCAGTCGTGTCCGACTCTGGGGTTGTGGTGCTCATCTTGCCTTACTGGGTCATGTGGCCAGCATGACTAAGCCGCTTCTGGCGAACCAGAGCAGCGCACGGAAACGCCGTTTACCTTCCCGCCGGAGCGGTACCTATTTATCTACTTGCACTTCTGACGTGCTTTCGAACTGCTAGGTTGGCAGGAGCTGGGACCGAGCAATGGGAGCTCACCCCGTTGCTGGGATTCGAACTGCCGACTTTCTGATCGGCAAGCCCTAGGCTCTGTGGTTTAACCGACAGTGCCACCCATGTCCCTAGTGGTAGCTAGTGGTGCAGTTTTAGAAAAATTGGGAGTGTGTGCTAGATCTAGGTGGTGCCGATTGGTAGCGTTGCCCTAGTGTGTCCCATTAAGCATCAGGGCGGGGGGCATAGGCTCTTTGAATGGAGGAGTTTGCATGGGTCAAAAAAGAGGGCAGATACTGCAAGGCATGATTGACTTACAGATCACCTGCTTCCTTCTCTATCTCTCCCATGGAGGGTAGGAAATGTGCTTAATCTGTTCTCTATATTTAGGCTAAAGAGCAATGATTAATCCTTTAAAATTTAAAGGCAATTGTGAAAAAACTGTGGAGAGGCTTAGGCGTGTGAGACTAGGGTCTACTATGGTACCAGGGACTCCTTAATAATCCACTGTATAGTTAACAGTACAATGCTGTAAATGTCTACTAAGAAGTAAATCTGTCTGTATTTACTGGGACTTCCTAACAAGGAAGTGGACAGGATGGTAGCCTAGGCTCTGTTTTAGGGTTAGCATTGTAGTGGGGTTTTTGCGCCTTTAAAAGCTGCATGGCAGGCAGAAATTCAATAGGTCAAGCTTTTTCTAGGCTGGAAATATAGTTATGGCGGAGGGAACCATGACTCGTAACGCACTCTAATTTTGTGTTATGCCACACACCTGTGGCAGCCATGTTGTCACTGGACTTCACAGCACTCAAAATGCACAATGTGCCCACTCATCTAAAGCGGTTGGCAATCATCGTTCTATGGGGTCTCAAGACTCTTTATACCAACACATTTCAAAATTTCATGACGTATCTCTTTGATCTCATCAGGGCCCAATTAATGACCGAATAGAGGAGTGTGCTTGCATTAGCAGTGGCAAATGGAACACATGCATCATTAGGCATCATTAAACACACATCCAGAGCCTTTGCATGAACTCCCATCAGGGCCGTCTTTACCCAGGGTGTAAGGGGTGCGGGGCACCCAGGTGCTGAATTCTGTGGGGCGCCAGACGCCCACCGCTGAAGCCGCCTAAGCTCTTAACTATCTATCTCTTATGAAATAAATAATTTTGATCAACCTAGAAAAACAAAATACATATATACCTAGGTATTACCGAAATGTATACCTGTTTCAGTAAAGGACTTGCAACTTCGTGCACTCATTTACCATTCACAACGGCAGCGCTTGTCATTCTCAACAGCACCGTGCACATGAAATTTACTAAATTTGGGGGCGCTGGGCAGACCTTTGCACCCCGACAACCCTCACTCCCGTTCCTACGATGCTAAGGAGGGTAGTTTGCCTGAGCCAATGTTGGCTTCCTCTGTTAGGGTGGCAAAAGTTCTGTACTTGCTGCACATAGAGTAAAGCCATAAAGGAATCGTTTTCCAAGGCATGCATAGAGCTTCACAGTTACACACTGTTGTATTAAAATGTAGAATATTGTATACATTATTCCTCAGCGACTAGATGGATCATTTTTGTTGAACCAAGAATGAATGCTAACTGGAAACAATTGTTCAAAATTTGTTTGTACTATAGCTGTAGTATGCCACTTGGTTTGCCCCCCTATAATTTTTAATTGCATGCTTTTTATTTTCATTTTTTCAAAATCATTTTTATTTGATCTTACAAATTAAAGTTTATAACAATACCAAATACATATCTGTATATAGAGATTTCTCTGAATCTCAAGACTCCCCACCACCACCCCCTCCATGGGTCCTTTTGCCAACATTTTCAACTGCATACTATTTAATCTGTATTTTATATCCATCCATAGTATCCATAGTATTTTTTACGTTACAAGTGAGATTAGAATCCTGCTAATGTTTTCATCTGCTTACGGTGGTATCCTAAATAAATTGTAATCCCCCCATTCTTTTCTAAAGTTTTTTGTCTGCTTGGTTCCCCTGTAATTTTTAATTGCATGCTTTTTAATTACAGACTCTAAGAAATTCAAAAAGTCTCTGCTCGCTTGATTATGAAGATGATGACAACGACGAGGCACAAATGAAGACCATTGTCTCATCTCCGTGCGATTCGAATGACCTTATGAACATAAATACTCCCGATTTCAGCCGAGAAGAGGAGGAGGATGCCCAGCATCGTGGCTCACAGCAAGCCGGCTTCAGCACAAAGGGTTCCAAGGAAGAAGCTGCTATGTGCGAAAGTGAAGAGGAGACCAGTGACTGTGAAAGCATTGAAGAAGGCATTTTCCCTCTGGACTGTGAGGGTCTAGATCTAGAGCAGATCGAAAACAACTGAGACATACGGCAGAAATGTTAGCAGATAACATTGCTATTCCTGTGCTGCCAACGTGTGAGATAGGAAATGTTTCAAGTGGGGATAATAAGGGCATTTAGCACCAGACGGGATCTTTAGGAGGCAGTAGGTCAAGAAATCCTTTGGATCTGGACAACTCCCAATGTCTTGTGTTTTCCTTTCCCCCCAGCTCTAGACAATGCATTCTCTTCGGTAATTCTTGGAATGGCATTCCGTGCTGTAACCTGGATGCAGTGATTCCTGTTGAGGATTTAATGTCTCTCGCTAAGGAGTTTAACTTGCAAGTCAGTAACATAATCAAATGGCTTACATGATTGATCCAAAACCTGCAACTGCTTGTTTGGTCGGTTGCTTTGAACTTCATGTAGAAATGACTTTCTGTATGAGTTATGGTTGGTTCACACACCAGTGTCGCCACTGAATGTCCTTTTGACTTGTGCTTGCCTGTCTTTGCATGGAATAATCCGCATGTGAGCCAGAAGTTTACACATACCAGGTTATTCCTGATTGCCAAAATAGTCTTTCTTAGAGCTGCCCAGTCATGGAGATCTTAGCAGCCATGTGTAAGTGAATACAGGTGTACCTTCCCATCCCATGTGCCATTTTTTCCCATGGGAACACAGAGGGCACGAGAAGGCATAAGAACATTCATGCATAGAAAATGTTGGCACACAGCACCTTCTGTGAACCAGCACTATGATTCTTTCTCTCAAAACCTTCCGGTTATCTTTTTTCCGATTGAAATGGTTTTGTAGCCTGGAGCAATGCTGGTGGAGTGGATTGGATTGCCAGTTGTTGCCCACTGCCTTGGTCTTTCTGCGGTTAAGAGGAATGTATGACAAAAAGCACTTGACGAACTTCTAGGAAGGGACTTTGGAATGATGTTCCCCCAAGAGGTAATATTTTCAGCAATATTAGAAGGAAACTGGTCCTTGAATCCAAATAAATGATATTTTGCTTTGCACTTTCGTCTGAACTCTTTTTTTTTTTTTTAAAAAAATAGAATTTATGTAACATTTTTTTGTATTCTATTTATGACCCACTTTTGTTAATTGGAAGTTGCGTGAAGCTCTGTTCTTTGACTTGCATGTAGCAGTCCAAACTTCCCAACAATGAGAAGAGGGTTACCAAGGTGTATATATACCATTTTAAGTTGTTTAAGCAGCTCCACAAATTATTAATGTTGATGTTTCCGACAGCAATAAATGTTTCCTGCAACAAATACATCATACACAGCTATGGACCAAGGGTTTTTGGATCGGTGGCTGTACGCAGGTGTTTTGAACATGTTGGGAAGGATAGCTGGCCCTGCTCATCCCACCAGGCATTTTTCTTCTGTTCTCTACCAACCCAAATGTGCTGCTCCTGAGCTTTTCTCCGTGAAAAGTTCCTGCTGTAAAACCCTCATGAATAAATGTAACACCATGTTCTTGGGCGTTGTTAGGCTGTCAATGCTGTCTTGGAGGCATTTAGCTGATCGCTGTTTAAAAAGGAGAGCTTTACTAAATGGAGATGGCAAACCTGAGTAAAAGGCAGAGGTGGATTATGAACCCAAAACTCTAAAGCCCCTACAGTCGTACCTTGGGTTATGTATGCTTCGGGTTGCATACTTTTCGGGTTACGAACTCCCGTAACCCGGAATCGCAACCTGCCGCGCGTGCGATCCGTGCATGCACAGAAGGGTTCTGCGCGCTTCGCGCATGTGCAAAGCGCGTTTTTCGGGTTACGTACGTTTCAGGTTACGTACAGCGACCCGGAACCAATTAAGTATGTAACCCGAGCTCCGACTGTTGTTTTAATTCCCTTTAATTCCCCCCTCCCTACACCAATATTTTCTACCCTGCTACCTAAAGGGGGGGGAGTTCTTAGTCTTGTCTCTGCCTGCATGAAACACTTATGCCATGCAATAAATCTGAAGAGGACCTCAATAATTTGCTCCCTTGTATGTGGTGTAGTGGTGTAGTGGTTAAGAGCGGTAGACTCGTAATCTGGTGAACCGAGTTCGCGTCTCCGCTCTTCCACATGCAGCTGCTGGGTGACCTTGGGCTAGTCACACTTCTCTGAAGCCTCTCAGCCCCACTCACCTCACAGAGTGTTTGTTGTTGGGGAGGAAGGGAAAGGAGAATGTTAGCCGCTTTGAGACTGCTTCGGGTAGTGATAAAGCGGGATATCAAATCCAAACTCCTCCTCCTCCTCCTCCTCCTCTTCTTCTTCTTCTCCAGGAAGGGTGGGATTGGGAGCAAGAAGATGTGAAATATTAAAATAGACAATGCTGGAGCCTATTGTAGTGTGAGCCAGCCTCGCCCTGCTCAAAACACACTGTAAGACTCCCCTGTCTAAGAGTGCAAATGCCATTGTGGTGCTTTTTGGGTCCTTTCATGCTGAATCCTTGGGTCCCAAGAAAAACAACCCAAATTGCTCTCTGAAAGGGCAAAAAGTCATGCAAAGTGGATTTCTGTAATGTCTATGCATCTCTGAACTGTGCCCAACTAGATTCAAGTAGGTAGCTGTGTTGGTCTGACACAGTCAAAATATATATAAAAAATTGTCCAGTAGCACCTTAGAGACCAACTAAGTTTGTTCTTGGTATAAGCTTTCGTGGAATCTGAAGAAGTGTGCATGCACATGAAAGCTTATACCAAGAACAAACTTAGTTGGTCTTTATAGTGCTTCTGTGCCCAACTATTTTTCTAAGTACAGATAATTAAGCAGTCTGTGAGCACTTGGAAAAGGATTCCGCGATTACTAAAACCTAGCATGGGTTTCCTCAAAAACAAGTCATTCCAGATGAATCTCATTTCTTCTTTTTGATAGAGTCACAAGCTTGGTGGATCAGGGGAATGCTGGGGACATAGCGTATCTTGATCTCAGTAAGGCTTTTGACAAAATCCCCAAGGTATTTTTGCAGATAAGCTGGTAGAATGTGTGATGGATGAGATGCTCATCCAATTTGCAGATGACACCAATACTTAGAAGAAAGAATCAGGATTCCAGATGACCTTCACAGATTAGAAAACTGGGCCCAGGCTATCAAAATGAATTTCAATAGGGACAAAGCTAAGGTTCCTCACTTAGGCAGTAAGAACCAGCAGCACAAAGAAAAGATGGGAGACACTTGACTTGCCAGCAGTACATGTAAAAAGGATCTAGGGGTTTAGTTAGATCACAAGCTGAACATGAGTCAGAAGTGTGATGCTTCAGCAGAAAAGCAAATACTATTCTAGGCTGCATCAACAGATATCTGGTGTTCAGATCCAGGGAAGAAATAGTACCTCTCTCTTCTGCCACACCTGGAATTCTGTGTCAAGTTTTTGGCAGCACAATTTAAGAAGGAAATTGAAAAGCTGGAATGTGTGCAGAGGAGGGTGACCAAGATGATGAAGGGCCTAGAAACTCAGCCTTATGAGGAACAGTTGCGCCAAAAAGGGTATGTTTAGCCTGGTAAAGAGGAGACTGAGAGGAGATAACGGCCATCTCCAAATATCTGAATGGTGGTCACATGGTGGATGGAGAAAGCGCCTTCTGCTCCGGAGGCAAAGTCCCAAACCAACATATTCCAAAGACAAGAAAGGAGATCCCAGCTAAAACATTAGGGACAACTTTCTGTCAGCAATGACAGTTCGGCACTGGAACAGACTCCTTTTGAAGGTAGCGGACTCTCCTTGACGGGGTTCTAAAAAAGAAGATGGATGGCCTGGGATTATTTTGCTATGATTCCTGCATTGCACGGGGTAGGGCTAGATTGACCCCTGGGGGATTCCTTCCAGCGCTACAGATCTATGATTCTATGTGTTGTGTACAGGTCACCGCTAGATGGCAGTTACGTCCCACTTAAAACACAGCCCTGCTTGCTGCGGTTTCTGGCGGAGATTTCCTGCCATGCCATTCTCAAATGCACATGGAGACCTGCTAGCGCTCAACAGACTGCAGGAGTTAGCAAATGCAAGGACATTAGATGGATTGCCTAATAATGTGGAATGTTTGCAAGACTACCAGCGAAGCAGTTGTGGATCTGGATGTTCCTGTGCTGCTGTTACCTATAAATGCAAGGCTTCTATATTTGGTGGGCAGGGCTGCTTGCTTTTGTTATACAGTATTTTGATTAATATGGTCCCCATATGCTTTGTGCTGCTTTAAAAATGTGGATTTTTTTATTGTGATTTTTGCATTCATTTCTGATGTTTTCATTGTGACGAAAACCAGAGAGATTTGTTTGAAACATGGAACGGTATATAAATTACCTAAATAAAAATAAATAAATAAAAAAGAATCAGGGTCCTCTGTCGCATGTCTTGTTATACAGTGGTGCCCCGCTAGACGGAAATAATTCATCCTGCGAAAATTTTCGTCTAGCGGGTTTTTCGTCTAGCAAAGCGGCAATGCAAGCCGCGTTTTCGCTAGACGAAAAATAAAAGACGAAACATTTTCGTCTTGTGAGGCAGCCCCATAGACTTTTTCGTCTTGCGGGGCTGCCTTCCGCTAGACGAATGCCTTCGTCTAGCGAGTTTTTCATCTAGCGAGGCATTCGTCTAGCGGGGCACCGCTGTACAGACGTATTGATCAGTGGAGCAATAATTTGGGCGGCATGGTGGCAGCTGCTAGTGGGGCAGTTCCATGCAACAGAGTTTGCCGGGCTACCTGCTTTGTTGTGGACTCGGCCATCGTTGTTGCATTGTGCAGAGAAGAAGGACAGGGCATTCAGGCTGCATGCCGATTCCCTCCTTAATAGCAGGACCTCTAGGTGCAAGGGCGTTTATCTAGCTGGCTTGCAGGGTGAGTTCATCCTTTGGCGATATCACTCGAGAAGTGGAGTCGAAGCCAAGGCCGAGTCACATTGTCTTGGCCAGAAAGCGGCTGGGAATAGGCTAAGAGAGCAATGAAGGAGGGGGCACTCTTAGGTGCGGTGTCAGAGCAGCGGGTCTGCCTGTTGCCACTGAAGGACATGGGCAGTCCTGCTGCTTGCACTTCTGTAGGGTGAAGAACGCTTTCCTTCTGTAAGCGTTCTACCCGGACGCACATAGCGGCATTTAAATGCGCTTTCCTTGCTTGCTGACCCACTCACATGCAGCCCTAGCAGGTAAAAAGGTAAAGGACCCCTGGACGGTTAAGTCCGGTCAAAGACGACTATGGGGTTGTGGCGCGCTCATCTCGCTTTCAGGCCAAAGGAGCCGGCGTTTGTCCCCAGACAGCTTTCCTTGTATTGTGGCCAGCATCACTAAACAGCTTCTGGCACAATGGAACACCGTGGTGGAAACCAGAACACACGGAAACCCTGTTTACCTTCCCGCCGCAGCAGTACCTACCGTATTTTTAGCTCCATAATACGCATTTTTCCCCTCCTAAAAAGTAAGGGGAAATGTCTGTGCGTCTTATGGAGCGAAGGCTCTCTGTGAAGCACGCTCCCTGTGAAGAAGCTCTTGCGAAACTTGATTTTGTTGTTGTTCAGTCGTTCAGTCATGTCCGTGACCCCATGGACCAGAGCACGCCTATCTTTCACTGCCTCCCGCAGTTTGGCCAAACTCATGCTAGTCGCTTCGAGAACACTGTCCAACCATCTCATCCTCGGTCGTCCCCTTCTCCTTGTGCCCTCCATCTTTCCCAACATCAGGGTCTTTTCTAGGGAGTCTTCTCTTCTCATGAGGTGGCCAAAGTACTACTAATAGATATCCCGAATTCAGGTCTTCAGATCCATTTTCGCCGAGGGACAGTGAAGGGGTGCCTGTCTGTGACCACCATCACACATGACCATGTTTTGAAGCCCACCTTGCGACCGTTCCCTCTTGCATAACTCTGCACGTCCAGTTGTGAACTATCTGAAGCACTTTTTGCGTATTTACACTGTGCTAGGACACTATCGTTATTGGCAGAGTTGTGCCACCCGTATAATATTTGTTCATAGTTTCTCCAGGCTTTGATATGCACGCTGCATTTTAGTATGTTTTATTGAGTAAATGCTTTCCTATATCTGCAAGCCACTTTGGTGTTTTTGTTGTGTCTATTGTTATAACACCTGATACTTTCTTTGTGTATACCTGGAAAATAGGATACTAGAAGAGTCTAATGAGGCTTTCCAAAGCACTGAGAGGTCTAGTGAGCTGGCTAATTATTTCTGGAATTGAGGTAAAATGCAGCACCTGAAATATTTGTAATCAGGAATGTTTGCGATCTTTTAAGAAGGCCTTTAATTTCAAACTTGATTTTGGCTGTGGCCCTAGGAATAAAAATATTTTAAATGATACAGGTGACACTCGAAAAATTAGAATATGTTGGAAAGGTTCGTTTTTCAGTAATTCAACTTAAAAGGTGAAACTAATATATGCAACAGACTCATGACATGCAAAGCCAGATATGTCACGCCTTTGTTTGTTATAATTGTGATGATTATGGCGTACAGCTGATGATTATTAACATCAGCTGTACGCCAAATTAACAATCTCAACTTTGGGGTTTTCATCAGCTGTACGCCATAATCATCACAATTATAACAAACAAAAGCTTGACATATCTCGCTTTGCATGTCATGAGTCTATCTCATATATTAAACTCCAGTAGTTAATGAAAACAATTGCTTACATAAATGGACTTTTCCACAATATTCTAATTTTTCGAGTTTCACCTGTAGGTCTGTCGCTTCCTAGTGTTTAGAAGTCTCATATTTATCCACTGCAAGTAATAAAATATGACTCAAAATGGGTGTCAGTGGTGTCAGTGGAGGTATAGAGTCTTGGACCAACTCATCCCAATTAGTAAATCATTTTTTGAAGAGAGATGTGTGATTTCCCACCCACGCACCCCCCATTTAGACAGATTTATAAGATATGGAAATTCATGGTTCTGATGCCATTGTACAATTGGGGAAATATTCCTAATATAGGGAGTATAATGATAGAACTAAATATTTGGGATTCCAGGCTCACCAGTCTTGGTGGAATTGTACAACACTTGTTTTGATATTCTAGGTCCCACCAACCCACGAATAAAATTATGAATAAGTTTTTGCCAGGCTTGTCATTTCTATTTTGGAAATAATGAGAGGTAGAATTAGAAAATAAAATAAATAAAAGAAATAAATTTTAGAAATAATGAGAGTTAAAATTAGAAAAGCAAAAGCAAACAGGCTTAGATAGGATCACCATTTCTATGGATGCAAGGTGTCCCGAGAAGGAAAAAGGATATAATTTCCATTTCATTAATTTCCATTTTATATGTTTATGAGAGGTTTAATATTTAGCTTTTTCCAAATGGTCGAGGTTCTTTTAAATAATGTCTCCTGGGTATTTAAGTCCCGTTCCCCCCTACCTCCTAAGTTTTAATTTGGAGGCGTTATAATTTTCGTTAGCTGGTGTGTTAAAACAAAAAAGTTCAGAATTTTTGAAAGTTAATTTGAAAGCCTGATACTTTGCCATGTTTATGTATAACAGTAAGTAAACCTGGTATTTCTGTACATGGATTTGTAATCAATGGCATTTGCAAAATAAAAAAAATCACCAGGCAAGATTGCTGAGCTACACGTATCCCATTCATTTTGGGATAACCACTATTTAGATTAGTCAATGCAAATGGGAAGGAGAAAGGGGGCTTCTCTGTTTTATACCCCTGCTCATCCTAAACATGGATGAATTGATACAAATCCAAGTCTGGCTATTTTTGTATAACTCTACGATTAGGGTCAGGATGCATCCTTTGGCTTGACCTCCAGCCCTCTGGCTCAAAAGGTGAGGCAGTGCTGTTTTGCTAAGTTGCACCAAAGGTAAAGGTAAAGGAACACCTGACTGTTAGGTCCAGTTGCGGACGACTCTGGGGTTGCGGTCCTCATCTCGCTCTATAGACCAAGGGAGCCGGCGTTTATCTGAAGAGAGTTTCTGGGTCATGTGGCGAAACCAGAGCAGCGCACTGAAACGCCGTTTACCTTCCCGCCGGAGTGGTACCTATTTATCTACTTGCACTTTGACGTGCTTTCGAACTGCTAGGTGGGCAGAAGCTGGTACCGAACAATGGGAGCTCACCCCGTCATGGGGATTCAAACTGCCGACCTTCTGATTGGCAAGCCCTACGCTCAGTGGTTTAGACCACAGCGCCACCCGCACTAGGATATGAGTTTTCCTGCAGTTTATTCTCAGGTTTAACCCTGCAGAGAAGCTCACATTCTAGTAGTGATTAGCTGCAAGTCCCTTCCCTTTCGCCCTTTTAGATATACTCCACAAGATGGTGCCAAAAACATGGAAATGCATCCTGGCCACAACTAAAACAAACCAGAAGCCGCCTCTTTTATCCGACACCAGTTTCTCCCCTCGACCACTCAGTTTTCTCTTTCATTTTGATGGCAAGGAGTGGAAAAACAGAAACCAACTGAACTTAGTGTACCATTGCTGGAGGTTGCTGTCGGTGATTACTTTAAAATTGATTATAAACTCTTGCCCCCAAAATGTGCCACAGATGCAACTTGCCAAATAATATTAACAAACAGAGCTTTCCACGAACACGTTTGTGTGGCATAGTCATAACAGTGCTTTGTGTTTTTGTTTTGAAAATGAGAGACCCACATTCGACCCTCTTCTTGGCCCCACCAGAGCAGTTCAAAGCACCTGTATTCTGAAAAGTAGGGTCCTTTAAATTCATCTGTGATTTACTTGCAGGAAAACCTGCTAAGGATTGCAGCCAGCTCTTTCAGATAGGCGTGCCTGGCGTGCTCTGGTCCATGGGGTCACAAAGAGTCAGACACGACTGAAGAACAATAATCTCTGAGTGTAAGGTAACTTTTAGGCCAAGTAAGATTCTGCAAATTTTATGTCCCTCAAAACATTTTAGAAATTACAGTGGTACCTCGACTTACGAATTTAATGCCTTCCGAATGCACATTCGTAGGTCGAAAATTTCGTAAGTCGGAAAAAGCGATTTCCCCATAGGAATGCATTGGAAATGAAAATTTCGGAAAAAATTCGCAAGTCGAGTAAACCGCATCTAAAATTCGTAAATCGAGTAAACCCCATCTAAAACTGCCAACGGATGTCGAAAAATTTCTAGGCATGAGGGCACTTTTTTAATTCATAAGTCAAAAAATTCGTATGTTGAGTAATTCGTAAGTCGAGGTTCCACTGTATTAACAGTAACTTTTAATGGCGTAAGTCGTCAACCCACCCCACCCACCTCCCCACCCTGCCCACCTCTTTCCCCCTTTTCTTCCTAATGTCTCAATAAATTAAACTGATTTGTAAAAATGTTACATGGAAAAAATACGAGAGACATTGCACATACTTTTGTAAATCTTTAATAAACAAAAACACCTATTTTGGCATTAGCAAATGTTCCCAAACCTGATCTCTTATTGTCAAACCATAAATCTTTACTTTCCCTGCCTGTTCTTACTCACCACAAATGTTTATCTCGATTGCATACACTGTTCCCAAACAGGTTGTGTCCATATAAGACCAGAGTTTTAAACTCTGCCTGCCATCCCAGCTCTCGCCTCTTCCCAAATTCCTCCCATGGTCTTTACGCTTCTCAAATCAGGCACCCTCACATCAGACACCTCCTTCCTGATTTATGTGGTCCAATTTGTTATGCCTTAAGTGCCTTAAGGGATGCGGGTGGCGCTGTAGGTTAAACCACTGAGCCTAGGGCTTGCCGATTGGAAGGTCGGCCGTTCGAATCCCTGTGACGGGGTGAGCTCCTGTTGCTCGGTCCCTGCTCCTGCCAACATAGCAGTTAAAAAGCACTCCAAAAAGTGCAAGTAGATAAATAGGTACCGCTCCAGCGGGAAGGCGTTTCCATGCGTTGCTCTGGTTCCCCAGAAGCGGCTTTGTCATGCTGGCCACATGACCCAGAAGCTGTACGCCGGCTCCCTCAGCCAATAAAGCGAGATGAGCACCGCAACCCCAGAGTCGGACACGACTGGACCTAATGGTCAGGGGTCCCTTTACCTTTTAAGTTCCCATTGGCTATGGCATACCCTCCAAGTGTCCTGATTTTTGAGGGACACTTCCAGAATTACGAAAGCCACCCTGGCTTCTGATGTGATCCTGGAATGTCCCCAACCCCCCCCCCCTTCGGTGCCGCCTCTGCCGAGCTCAGGGTAAATGGCATTTCCGTGTGCTGCTCTGGTTTTGCCAGAAGCGGCTTAGTCATGCTGGCCACATGATCCAGAAAAACTGTCTGCGGGCAAACAGCGGCACCTTTGGCTAGTAAAGCAAGATGAGCGCCGCAACCCCAGAGTCGTTCGCGACTGGTCTTAACTGTCAAGGGTCCTTTACCTTTAAGAGGCTGCCAGCTCTGCAGGCAAGGGGTGACATGACTGGGCTCCTGAGCCCCACAGGGGTGCTGCAGAAAGAAGGTAGTTGGTCAAAGAGAAAACTCAGAAGGGACATAACAACAAGGAGGAGGATTGGGAAGGTTGCAGGACGGAAGAGAGTTCAACCGAAGGCAGCACAGAGTTTGAACAATGTTGAAAAAATCTCAAGGACATATGAGATAAGAAAGGAGCAGATGTCAGGTTCCCAGGATTATGGGGTTTTGGTTTTTGAAAGGGTGGGTGTGGGTTGAAAAATGAATGTTTTTATGGAAATTCTATTTATGTTATGGTTTAGACACATGGTTTGGTAATGGTTAACAAATAAGAAATATAATTGTAGGGAGTTTAGGAGGGAAGGGAGGGGGGAGAATTAATAAGATTTAATTTCAAAATGATTTGTTGTAATGAATTTGGAATTAGGCAAGGAAAACTCAGAAATATAATGAATGCAGAGGATAAGATAACATGGAAAATAAGACGTGTAAGTTGAATAAGTATTTAGTAAAAGAGCTATTTTTAAAATAAAAAAAAATGTGAGAAGGAGGAAAAGTCAATGTGGGATTAATTGGCAACTACTGTGAATATGGGTTAATTTGGAAATCAACGGGAGGGGAATCGGGGAAGTCCGAAAAGGTTAAGATGATATGTGCAAAATAAGTGATTAAATTGGGAAAGAATTGTTGAATACCCCTGTGAGAGAGGGGGTTGTTTTGTATGCTCCTCTTGGTGAGAGAAAGGGGAGTTTGAAAAATTTAATCATGTATTGTAATTTGGATTTAATTGGGGGGGGGGAATCAATAAATATTACCTTTAAAAAAAAGAAAAGAAAGAAGGTAGTTGGTGAAGGGAGCCATGGATTCAGACAAGGTTGAGAATGGCGAAGGTCGTCTGTGCTGTGTCCCGTTGGTGAAGTGGTGGTGGCGGCATTCACCCTCTTCTGATAGGAAATGCTCTGTGGGGAGATGCAAAAAAAATGGGGGGAGGAGTCAAAGAGGGTCAGTTGGATGGGGAGTGAGAAATGTCCCTATTTTTAATCTGAGAAACGTTGGAAGGTATGCTATGCCAACCGCTGCTTTCAGCCACCTACCTTGCGTGACCAAGCATTGCGGCAACTCCCCGTGAAGCCCTTAGCTCATTTTAGTGGAGTTTTTAAAGGTGCTGAAAATGATAACATGAAAGTTGTAATGCAACATGTCTTTCTTCTGCTGAAGTCTGTTCATGTCAGGCAATTCTGATAACCTCCTTTAAGGGGACAAAGGAGACACAGGAAGGATAATCTATCTGGGTTTTTGCAAGGCAGTTCATACAGTCTCGCATAAGGACGGTATACCTGGAGGGAAGGACTAAGCTATCAATATGTTTCAATACGCATGCTAAAGACACACAAAACTAATTGTGAAGAGAAGATGACAAACAGCCCCCTTTGTCATGCCGCTCTTCCTCAAGATGAGAGCACGACAAGGCCAATGATATCAAGCTAGAAGTTGCCATTAATGCAGGAAAGGTTCCGGAAGTTGTGCATGTGGAACTGGACGTTCTCACAGATTGAAGGAACGGAAATGGACGACAATTCACTCGTGCAAAGCACTGCTAAAAACAACAGCTTAGGAAGAAAAATATTTTGGGAGACCAGTTGATTAGAAATCATTACTGTGAGTTAGTTGTTAAGAGGGCAAATGCAATTCTTGGACACGTTAGGAGTAGCTTTCCTTGTAGTGACAGGAGAACATCGATTCCCTTTTGAACAGGAAGTAGTATTGAATAAGAAACTATTGATTAGAAAGGTTATTAGTGGAAGGCCGTGTCAAATTTCGAACCCCGCATTTAGGAAAAGCGAAGTTGAACTGGAGTAGGCGCAGGGAACAGCTACGCTGAATACCAGGCTGGAGAATTTATATTATGAGCAGAGATTAAAAGAGTATTATCTCTATGCAGAAGCTGACAGAGGCCAACTGCACAGAGAGTAAGAGTTATCTAGGTTAAGCCAGAAACTTAACAAATTTAGATTGAGGATCAGATTAAGACATCAGACCCTCTGTCAGCAGCGGGAGCAAAGAATCACACATAAATTTGGCTTTTCTTACTTAACAATAAAGCAGGACCCACGATTCGCAGTCTGAGAAGTACATTGCAGTACTCACCCCAGTGAAACATAGCTTTTCCTCTGGCCCAGTGAATGAAGGGTTCGTGATCCTGTATTGCCACCAAAGAAAGCTTATCTGGCACGAAAGAATGGTTTTTGATAAATGCTGAGCCATCAGTGACAAGGATGAGGAGAAGCACAGCTCAGAGCCAAAGTGATGTTAACGGGCAGAACTCACACCAGAGGAAACCCTGTCCAGATCCTTGGTCTGCCATGAGATAGCCTTAGGGAAGTCGTGAGCTCTCAGCCCACCCTACCTAGCAGGGGTGTTGCAAGAATAAAATAGGTGGGATTCAAATGGCATGCTCCTCCTCAGGCAACCTTTGGTGCCCTCCAGATCTGTTGCACTACAACTCCCTTCTGCCCTGGCCAGCATGGCTGCTGTTAGGGCGCCAACAAGTTGGCGTGCTGTAGCGCAGCAGTCAGTCAGATAAGCCAAGGTCGAACAGTCCGGGTCAGAAGCCAGCCGAAGTCAGGTATCAGCATGGGGTCAGGAGAAGCCGAAGTCAGAACAGTCAAAGTCAGGAACCAGCCAAGTCAGTCAGGGAAAAGCCAGGAACCAGGAACAAGCCAAGGGTCAGGAACAAGCCAGGAGTCAGGAGCAAGCCGAGGGTCAGGAGCAAGCCGAGGGTCAGGAACAAGCCGAGGGTCAGGAACAGAACGAGCAAGAGCAACCATGCACTCAGCATGTCAGTTGCAGGTGCTAGTGAAGGGAGCATTCAGCCTCTGTTAAGTAGCTGGCCTGCAACCACGTCTCTTATGAGTTGCAGCTGCCTCTAATTGTTCCCTGTGTCTCTCAGCTCTACGCTCTACAGCTGAGAAGGGAGGAGGGGAAGGGCTGTTTCTCTCCTCACAAGGGCCTGATTCTGGCTCGACTTCCTCCTCCTCCTGTTCTGGTCTTTCCCCCTCTCCATCTGACTCTTCCTCTTCCGAGGAGTGCCGCCACCAGTCTTCTCCAGGTACGAACTCCTCCATTTCCCCAGGTTCTTCCGTGGGTGCAGCCTCACCAGGGGGGGGGGCTTGCCACCACTCCTCCTCATCTGGCTCAACCCTGACAGCTGCGCTGTCTGGGGTTGTTGGCAGTTGTAGCCGAAACACCTGGATGGCACTTCTAGCCCAAGGTGAGGGATCCCACAGGGCTCCGTTCTGTATCCAATGCTAGTCAACGTCTGCATTGCAAACCAAGTCCCAGGTGCTTGTGTGTCAGGAATGAGCCAGCTCAAAGAGAAGGGTTACAGCCAAATGCAGAAAGCAGCCAGGAACAGGGGGGGGGGCTTTGATGTTAGTCAGACAGGGGAGAGCCGGGAGCTGCAGAAATCAGCTCTTCCTGACCTTGATGGGTGAGCTGATAAGACAGTAGCTGAGAGCAGGCTAGAACACAGCCAAAGCTTGCCGGAAGTGCAAATAGACAAGGAGACAGTTCGTCGGAAAAGGAAGAGGTGGGAAATAGCCCAATCTCTCCGAGGAGTTGGCGAATGGGAGGGCTTCTAGATAGGAAGCAAAACAAAAGACGCAAGGGGCGTCGTTTCAATATATTCTGTAGATCCAGGAAGGAATCTTCAGAAGGGTCATCATGAGTAATGATGCCAGAGGCTTTGTTAGAGCCATGCGGAGCTATCTGTTTGTTTTTGCAATAAATCCTCCTTTTTAATTATCTAGGCTCACTGTGTTATCAAGTTGGGAACCTGGACTTCTGACATTATGTTGACATGTAAAGCTCTATATACGTGATGGAGTGAGACCTTCTCCTTGATCTCTGGACAGGTGAGTAAAGATCTAGCGGGGATGCCCTCTTCAGTGCTGTACTTCCTAGAGATTTGAGAGGCAGCAACCCAAGATAGGGTTTTCTCGATACAGGCGCCCTGATTGTGGAACTTTCTCCGCTCTCGGATACGGTTGGTTTCGAGTTTTGTAAGCTCTCAGTGCCAGCTGAAGACCTGTTCATTCATTCAGGCTTTTGGCTAAATCTCTGTCACTTTGAAAATAATCATTTGGCTGTATAATAATAATAATAATAATAATAATAATAATAATAATAGCCTGCACTTCTTAATACCAATGCCCGATTCATTGTTTCTTGAAAGCCTGATTTTATTGTATTTTATTGGCAGTGTGCCTCCTTAAGAATTATTCTATAATGAACAAACAGAGGGTGGCACATTTTGTAAACAGAAGACTAAATGACTGCAAACTGGAAGTGGTTATACTTTGAGGGCTCAGGTATGAGTTTCAGGGGCTCTTGACGTCCGTTTCAAAGAAGAGGTGAGTATTAAGAGATTCAAATCTCCCACCTACCCCAACGCCCTGCCTCTTCCTTCCCTTTTAACTTCACTTACCCGGCTGGTATAGCAAAAAGTCACAGGCAAAAGAGGTTCTCCTCTAGTACCTGGTCTGCTGCATTGCAGTGTGCTAGGATACAATGCCGCATTAATACATTTACAAGGGATTGCTGGGTCCTGCATCAAACATGCCTCCTATAATAGGAGCCAACGCCCTGGGGCCGAGGTCCCTTCAGCTGCCCCAGTAAAATATTTGAGGGTGCCGGGGCTCCCCTAAAGTTGATGGGCATTGCAATTCAAATGGTGTGTGCGAGCCACATCTTGTGATTGATTATGCAGGGTGAGGCTTACCTACCCCCTCCAAAAAAACATTTTATGCAAGTTGGCAGCCCTGCCTCCTATGCAGTGGGAGATGAATCAGAGAAGGGAGAAATCTCCTAATGTCCCTCTGTGACGCTCCACTGCTGTCTTGGGATCTTACAGGGAGGGTAAAGGTAAAGGGACCCCTGACCATTAGGTCCAGTCGCAGACATCTCTGGGGTTGCGGCACTCATCTCGCGTTACTGGCTGAGGGAGCCGGCGTACAGCTTCCGGGTTATGTGGCCAGCATGACAAAGCCGCTTCTGGCGAACCAGAGCAGCGCACGGAAACACCGTTTACCTTCCCGCTGGAGTGGTACCTATTTATCTACTTGCACTTTGACGTGCTTTCGAACTGCTAGGTTGGCAGGAGCAGGGATCGAGCAATGGGAGCTCACCCCGTCGTGGGGATTCGAACCGCTGACCTTCTGATCGGCAAGCCCTAGGCTCTGTGGTTTAACCGACAGCACCACCCGCGTCCCACAGGGAGGGTAAAATGGTAAAGGTAAAGGGACCCCTGACCATTAGGTCTAGTCGTGTCCGACTCTGGGGTTGCGGTGCTCATCTCGCGTTAATGGCCAAGGGAGCCGGCGTACAGCTTCCGGGTCATGTGGCCAGCATGACAAAGCCGCTTCTGGCGAACCAGAGCAGCGCACGGAAACACCGTTTACCTTCCCGCCGGAGCGGTACCTATTTATCTACTTGCACTTTGACGTGCTTTCGAACTGCTAGGTGGGCAGGAGCTGGGACTGAACAATGGGAGCTCACCCCGTTGTGGGGATTCGAATCGCCGACCTTCTGATCAGCAAGCCCTAGGCTCTGTGGTTTAACCCACAGCGCCAGGCTAAATTCAGATTGACTTTAGGAATGAGCCAAGCCTTGTCCCCATTTGTTTGGGAAATTGATTTGGTTATTTCTGATCTGATCTGATGGCTCAACTGCCTCTACTTGGAAGTCGAATAAGTGCTCGCGAGTTCCAAGAAGCTTCCTGGGTCCAGGACCGCGACCTGGAAGAGCACCCGTTATCTGTTTAATGAGCTTCACAACGAGAGAAACTCTCAGGAACCAGGGCTGCTAAACTGGAGCCTCAAACAGGCCTTGCAGCACAACCTCCCAAGATTATGCAAAAGTCGTAATAAATCAATGCGGGGAATTTAATGAGGCACACCAGATGGCATGGGAGAAGAATCTGCTCCAGCAAACTCTGCATCAGATTCAGGGCAGGTTTAAATCCTTCAGAGCTGAAAAGGAAGCAGATAAATTTATAGCAGAGGTAGCAGAAAAGAGCTGTGAGGGATCATTCAGGACAACTGGCACCTGAAGAAGATGTGTCGCTATTTTTTTTATGTATATTCCAGCATTTGTTGGGGGTGCTGATATGTAAAACAGCACCCTTAGATTTAGAGATATTTACAGGCCGCAGAAATTAGAGATATTTACAGACCCCTTTGACTGGCGAGTGTAGCACCCCAGTGAGAGGGTGTGTGTGGAAACATTACCTGAAACTGTTCTCTCTGCGAAAGAATGCCCTCCTCAGCCCTGGTCTGCAAAGTGGGCAGAGGTGTTTCTGAGGTGCTCAGCCTTGTTGGTTTTCTGAACCCCTTCCTTAACTCATTGAGCTTTACTCCGCAAGGAACTGTGCAAAGTGCTAGGCTCTATAAGTACAGCGGAGGGTGTACACCATGGTGGACACTAGCAAATCCATCTGTCAGCCTTGTTTTCTGGACTCGGGGTGACTCATGAGGGATTGCCCTGCCTTCTGTCTGACCTGTTGTTGTGGCCATTTCTCTGGCTGCCTCAAAACAATAAGAAAGCTATTAATTAGAGATTATCTCATCGGTGGGCGTTTGCTACCCAAGGAGTCGTACTTTGTCACTCTAAGAACTTTGGCATACAACCCTAACCCTAAACCTTTGCATCACTGTGAATATCAAGAAATTGGCTATTACTCATTCTCTCTACTTTCAACAGTTAAACCCCACCAGGCCTCACACCAATCTGCAAAAACAGTTCAGCCACATATGAGGTATTAATTTAGAGACCCTAATTCAGAAGGACACATAAGCAATCACCTGAAACCAGCTTATTTGTTTTTCATTTTTCATTTTTCCTTTTTGTTTTTATTATCTCAGTGTCAATATTTGACCACTGTAAGAACAGTAGTAACACAATATAATACAGATCTGACGCAAATTGTATGTTTTGGACACAAACAGAAATTGCTAAGTCTTTACACCTCACAGAAGTCCTTCAGCTTGATATTTAAAAAAAAAATCGATTATGTGGTTATTGGATAAATAAAATATGTGATTGTTCAGCACATAAACACCCTTTGTTAAATGTGTCCATCAATAGACAATTCATATAAATGATACTAACTATCATCAAAGGCATAATAACACCTTTATTGATAAAATAAATCTCTGAAAGACAGATCAAATGGACGTCAGCTAACCATGCATGACATTAACAGGAATCAGCCTGAACAGAGGACTTGGGTACCAAAGGACTCAACTTCATCCAGAAAACACCATACTGGATATTTCCTGTGAATATTTGTACAGTGGTACCTTGGTTCTCAAACTTAATCTGTTCCAGAAGTCTGTTGCAAAACCAAAGCATTCCAAAACCAAGGAGTACTTTCCCATAGAAAGTAATGCAAAATGGATTAATCCGTTCCAGACTTTAAAAAAACACCCCCTAAAACAGCAATTTAACATGAATTTTAGTATCTAACGAGACCATTGATACATAAAATGAAAGCAATAATCAATGTACTGTACTGTAAAATAAATAAGACAGTATTGTAGATGATAAAAATTAAAATTATTATTTTTCTTACCTACACTGATGATAGTCATTGTTTGGATGGGGGGCTTTTATCCATTTCCGCAGTCACACAATCAATCAATAAATCAGTCAATCAATGAGTAGCTGAACTGGGTTGCACACAGTCACAAAAACAAATTAACTGAAAAAGCCTCAAAACCAAAAAAACGCAAATTAAATAGCAAAAACAAAAGCGCCAAACTTAATCCGTTCAGGAAGTCCGTTTGACTTCCGAAATGTTCGAAAACCAAGGCGCAGCTTCTGATTGGTGCAGGTGCCCTGGAAACAACAGCCAACAGCCGCATCAGACGTTTGGTTTCCAAAAAACGTTCGAAAACCAGAACACTTACTTCCAGGTTTTCGTCGTTTGAGAACCAAGGCATTTGAGAACCAAGGTATCACTGTAATGTCTTGATAAAACAAATACTGAGTCCATAACTACTTCAACATCTTGTATTTTTTTAAAAAAAATATATGTGCATCATCACCCACCACAGGCCTTTCCAAACCTCTTGGCGAAGATTCAATATTGCTGTATGCATATTTCAGAAATTTAATTTTTATTAATTTATTTTATGAAATTTATATGCCGCTTGATTGATTTTTTTTAATAAAACACCCTCAAAGTGGTTTACAAAAGATAAAAGAGTAAAGTGAAGAAAAACCCACAAACCTACTTAAAAACATATAGAAGTTAAAATACTAAAATGGATTAAAATTATCTCGACAATAATGCTATACAATAATGCTTTTAGCAGCTGCCCCAAAGTGTACAGTGATTATATGGCTGTCAAATGTACGGAATTTCCCCGGACATATACGGAATACCACATTCGTCAGCAGCGTCTGCGTGGAAATCGATGAAATGTCCAGGAAAATCTGTATGGCAGCCCATCAGCAGTGCTGATTTTGCTGATTTCCCTTTAAAAGTCGCTTTAAAAATGGCTTCTTCTTCTTTTGATCTTGCCAAGAAAAGCTCAACAACTTTTCTGTCCGAATTTTCACTGTTTTAAATATGGCAACCCTAACAGTTGTTAAAGGAGAGCCACACCGGGGTGAAGACGTTCTCCTTTGCTTCTCCCAATGCTAGTTTAAGTTTGTTGGTTAACTTTTCTAATAGGGCGGTTTGCCATACATTTTGCTACCCGTGGTCTGTATCCACTCCTGGAGAGAGAGAGAGAGAGAGAGAGAATCAGTATGGCAATGAATGCTCTGCAAATCTTTCCTAAGTGTCCTCAAGTCACACCTGCCCAACAAGATTGAATCAATAGCATTTTAGAGGTAGTTGATCACATAAAGGTAAAGGGATCCCTGACTGTTAAGTCCAATCGTGGACGACTCTGGGGTTGCGGTGCTCATCTCGCTTTACTGGCCAAGGGAGCCGGCGTTTGTCCGCAGACAGCTTCTGGGTCATGTGGCCAGCATGACTAAGCCGCTCCTGGTGAACCAGAGCAGCACACAGAAACGTTGTTTATCTTCCTGCCGGAATGGTACCTATTTATCTACTTGCACTTTGACGTGCTTTCGAACTTCTAGGTTGGCAGGACCTGGGACCGATCAACGGGAGCTCACCCCATCACAGGGATTCAAACCGCCGACCTTCTGATCAGCAAGCCCTAGGCTCGGTGGTTTAGACCACAGCACCACCCGCGTCTAGTTGATCACATATTTCATCACAGATTAATTGAAGTTTTTGCTTTTTTCCAATTTTCAAAACTATGCACATTGAAGTATCTACTCAAAGGTAAGTCCTCTTGAATTCATAAGTTGTACAGGGCAGGAGCAGAGGGAAAGGGGCAAGGGATTGGCCGGCCTGTTTTGAGTTTTAGCATTCGATTTTCATCTAGATTTTTGGCAAGATTTCAACTTTAATTCATTTAACTGCATTTTCCTTTGTGGAGTTCTCCCACCCCGAGTTCAGAACACATAAGGATTTCTGGATGTGAAACACAAACTAAAAACCACAATACTCATACATTGGCTATATGAACTTTTCGAATATCAACAGACATGGTCTTAACTCGAACGGACTGTTACACCTTGCAATGTTGAAATCGCACCACCAAGAACGACAAAACGCCCGGGAGGAACTCTTGGCTAGAAATAGTCACGAGAGAGTTTATCTTCACCAGAGCTTCTTCCTACACAGTACAAACAATTTGTGCTCCTTTCCCAACTTACGACTCCCAAAGACACCCTTGAGCCTTTTCGCAGCCAATGGATTTCACTGTGGGCACAAAATGCTACTCTCTTTATACCACAAGCACACACAACAATACACTAACCCACGACTAGCACAGGTGTGGGGAACCTTTGGCCTTCCTGGTGTTGCTGAACTACAACATCCACCAGCCTTTGCAAGCGTGGCCATTCACCAAGGATGATGGGAGTGGCTGGGGAAACCCAGCCAGATGGGCGAGGTACAAATAATAAATTATTATTATTATAGTTCAGCAACATCTGGAGAGGCAAATGTTCTCCTAGCCCTAGGTAAGGTTACAGACTCTTAGCTATGGTTGTAGAATTCCTTATCAGCACCTGATATTCCTTCTCCTGGGTACCTCTAGTGCAGGGGTGGCCAACTCCCAAGAGATTGCGATCTACTCACAGAGTTAAAAACTGGCAGTGATCTACCCCCCTTTTTAGGGGTTTCAGGTCAAAGTTGTTGAACTTTTTTTAGGGAGGGGGAAAGCCACGTTTTCTTAGGGGTGCAGGGCAAAAATGAGGAGCTTTTTTAGGGGAGCCAAACTTGTTGAGCTTCTTTGGGGGGAGCCAGTGATCTACCATGGACATCTAGTGATCTACCAGTAGATCACGATCTACCTGTTGGACGTGCCTGCTCTAGTGGATTCTCAGTGATAGGGCTTTCTGCTGTTTCTCCTTCCCTCTGGGTTTTTTTGTGTGTGTGTGGACTTGCCTTTTATAATACAACCCATTTTCTGCCATTGGTGAAACGTTGTTTTGTTTGGGTAGCCTCGTCGTTCTCATTACCTGCTAACGGTTTTAAAGCTAAATAATCAATGCTGTCCTTCTCAACTTTTTCCCTTTCCAATTAATTAATTTAAATTGACCATTAAGTCAGCAGAGTTTTTGATTGATATTTTCATTAACAACCCTCTCATGCAGACCTGTCCAACACCTAAGAAATGTATGATAATGTCCAATCTGCATGAAAGGTCTGAGCATTCCTCTTCACCTCTCAGTGCAAGTGAGTTATTACTTGAATTGTGCTTGCTGTTTCATTGAGTGTAATTTGAATACAGATTAGCTGCCCTGGTGTTCCAGAGCTTTAGCATTATCATTACTGTGGACAGTAATTTGACTGATGAACAGTTGGGTTATCACAAGGTTATCACCTTCACAGTACCAAAATGGTCCGGTGTCCCAATTCTGGCGGGGGAAGGAGGCCAAAGCCTTCAATGGCAAAATTAAGTCCTGTAAATTAGCCTGTCCAATAACTTATTGAATAAATTCTTTACTAATTAAAGAACCAATATACCTCTTTATTCTCAGATATTCTAAGGCTTTATTAAAATCAATGAAGTAATATCAATTGAACCATCTTTTATAACATGAATTAAGATCCTTCATCCCATTATACACAAAATACTCTATACATGTAAAGTGATTTAGAAAGTTAAATAGGCCAAGGAAATATATTGGTCTAAGCCAATGAAAGCAATTATCTGTCAGCCACTCCTTCTCAAAAAGACATGCTCTTTCTTAATTAGGAAGGAATAAGAAAGAACATGTCTCAAAAGATTTACAGTAAAAGAAATCAGAAACAGGGAAAGTTATTGAAATTTCTATTCCGGTTATAATATAGCCAAGCTACTAAAATGTAATTATCCAGTACTGTGATTAGATGAACTACCCCAAACATTAAATCCCGACTCCATTATAAAAGAAAGTCAGTCCACCACACTACCTTCCAACTGAAGGAAGGTGGGTGATACTGAAGAAATGAATATATATTTTGAACTGAAATGAAAGCATTAGTGCGAAAATTGCAACTGAGTCGAATTCATCGAGGCACAAGCATTTGTGTGTTGTGATAAATGTAACAGTCAAAACACCAAAAATATCCAAAGTCCATCAGGCATCGGAACTGTCCATACTCAGTTTACAAGATACCTGGAGATAATAATGAATGTTATTTGAAATCAGCAAACACCAGATTTTTAATTCCTATTAAGAGCAAATTTATGCCATTCAGGATTCATCATGGCCAATGAAATTTAGTATGATTGGGACTGCGTTAAGTTGTTTGCATGCAAACAAGAATATCAGAATTTTGAATACCTGACTATCAGCATAGTGGCAGAGGCCACGAATGCTTCTCATTAAATAATTTCAAATATTGTCCAAAAATTGCAGACTTTTTTTACCCTCTGGATAGCTCATTAGGGGGGAAACAGTAGCAATGATCTTTTCTTTTTTTTAAGTCTTCGCCAGTGAATCCATTTGATGTAAATCAATTAGTCATGAAAACAATTTGGCACGTGGAAAACTGAAACTTCAATTAGATGTTATCTTCCCAATATCCTTTATATCCTCCCTGGGTAGAGATAACACTTCTGTTATCTTGCTGAAAATCCACCTCCCCTACTTTAGCAGAAATGATCAAGTGATAGTTATAAAACCCTTGATGTTTGTCCTTGGGTGAAAGAGGCCCACAGAGACATAAAAACATTAGCAGCCCTCGGATGAAACATTAGTTACTAGGGCATCAATAGTGAGATTTTACAACCTGGTTAAAGTGAGAGATTCTGGCCCCTCTGCAGTCCCTGTGATTTAGAGGTGTCTTTATGCTGGAAACTGCTCTAAACCTCAGGTAGTGACAGAAATATCTTAAAGCTGAGCAAAGCCATAACATACCTGCTAAGGACCTGGCAGTTGGTTCCACCTTGAAAACAAGAACAATGTGTGTTCTGACAACAGGGGCTCTGAAGTTGGTTGAACGGGATACATGGCAACATTTACCTTCACCATTTAGCCCACAATAGTTAGAGTAGTACAGGGACGCGGGTGGCACTGAGCCTAGGGCTTGCCGATCAGAAGGTTGGCGGTTCAAATCCCCGCGACGGGATGAGCTCCCATTGCTCGGTCCCAGCTCCTGCCAACCTAGAAGTTCGAAAGCACATCTAAGTGCAAGTAGATAAATAGGTACCGCTCTGGCGGGAAGGTAAACGGCCTTTCTGTGCGCTGCTCTGGTTTGCCAGAAGCGGCTTAGTCATGCTGGCCACATGACCCAGAAGCTGTACGCCAGCTCCCTCAGCCAATAAAGCAAGATGAGCGCCACAACCCCAGAATCGTCAGCGACTGGACCTAATGGTCAGGGGTACCTTTACCTTTACTAGTTAGAGTAGTATATTCCTCTTCCAGTTCCGGGGCAGGATCCCTTCACTTCTGTCATTGAGCTGAGTGTTGGGTGTAACCTGATCTCATCCCAGAGGCCAGTAGTGACTTGGGAGTAGTTAAAATACATTGTTCGATGATTGGGAGCACTGGAGGGTTAGGGCTTGTTAGGCATGTTTTGTCTCTGCCATGTTAAGCATAATGCGTGTTTCTCCCTTTCGTCCTGAGTCTGAGCATCTTCAAAGCCCACGACACCTTTGGTAAAGGTTGTTCTCTAACTGGAGTGCTCGCAGGCCAGTGTTTCCCAGTTGTTGGTGTTTATACAGTACTACCTTAGGTTACAAATGCTTCAGGTAACAAACTCAGCTAACCCGGAAGTAGTACCTTGGGTTACGAACTTTGCCCCAGGATGAGAACGGAAATTGTGTGGCATCGGTGGGAGGCCCCATTAGCGAAAGCGTGCCTCAGGTTAAGAACGGTTTTGGGTTAAGAACTGACCTTCGGAACAAATAAAGTTCATAACCTGAGGCACCACTATACTACATTTTTAAAGATTTGCCTTGAGACGGTTTTTGAACCTCTTTTGTTGACCGCCAGCATTACACTTCCCATTTTTAAGTTCGGAATGGAGTAGTTGCTTTGGAAGACGATAATTAGTCATCTGCACAACATGACCAGTCCAACAAAGTGATGTTGAACAATCATCGCTTCGACACTGGTGATCTTCGCTTCTTCCAGTACACTGGCATTAGTTTGCCTGTCTTCCCAAGCAATGTGTAAAATTTTCCGGAGACACCGTTGATGGAATTTTTCGAGGAGTTGGAGATGGCGTTTATAAGTTGTCCATGTTTCACAAGCATATAGTAAGGTATAATACAATGCAATATAATACCAAGTACAATAGCTTTGTAAACAAGCGTTTTGGTTTCCCTGCGAATGTCCTGGTCCTCAAACTCAGTTTGAGGCATGTTTGGCAAATCCTCACCATGATCAACTCCCGTCCGGAATCCTCTGTCCCCACTGTGGATGGATGTGTGGATCCAGAATTTGCCTCCACAGTCACTTAAGGACTCACTGTTAAAACCGTGTCTATGGAAGATAAACTTACTCAGCTATGCAGAAGAAGAGGAAGAAGTTAAGCGTAGTGGTTTAATTCACACAGAAATGAAAAATGCATACATAATGAAGGTTTAAAATGGAAAATGACTAAATGTGTAAATGCAAAACACTGGGGTTTTCCCATAAGAGTTTTTCTAAAGGACTCTGAGCTTCCTGCAGAGCATTGAAAACCTGGGATTGCAATCTCAATTTTGGAAGGAGTTGGCTTCTTGAGTCTCATCTTTGCCTCCCAAACTCAAAGGAGCAAAGATGCAAATAGAGCTGTTTCTCTGAAAGCTACGGAGAGGATAACGGAAGTAAATGGGTCTCCTGAAGGAAGAGCAAACAGCCTGGAGGCTGGAAATCAGTGGAACAGTCTCCCTTGAGAGGAAGTGGACTCTCCTTCCTTGGCAGTTTTTAAGCAGAGGTTGGAGGCCATCTGTCATGGATACTTTAGCTGAGATTCCTGCATTGCCAGGGGTTGAATTAGATAAGGGTGTCTCTCCCTCTCAGGCTTCTGCCAGCTTCTAGCTACCTGCCAGTTGAGGGACAGGGTCCCACCCCTTTGCCCTTTGGCACACAGCCACCTTAACATCTCATATTAGGCCATTACTGAGAAGCTGGCCTGGCTATTCCAGCAACTGATCCAGAAATTAGGAGGAACTCATACACACAGCCTTATTCCACCCCCAACTCAAAAGAGAATACATAGGTTAAAGCTGAGGAGTTACCATAATTTTCGCTCCATAAGATGCACTTTTTTCCTACTAAAAAGTAAGGGGAAATATCTGTGCGTCTTATGGAGCGAATGGTGGTCCCTGGAGCTGAATTGCCCAGGGGCCAAAAGAGGATCATGCTTTTTATTTTACAAAGAGAAAAGGGGGTGTTGAAAGGACCCTGCTCAGCAGCTGATCAGCAAGAGATCGGGAGAGAGATAAGGCTCCCTTTCCAGCCCCACCTCCTTACCCAGGCCTCCATTGTTGAATGTGCTGCATAGGGAGGTTGGTTGTTTCGCCAGCGATGTGTGACTGGCTGATTAGATTATCTGTCTGGAAACTGTAGAAAAGGCTCCCTTTCCTTTAGAAGCTGCAGAAATGTGAGTTGAACCCCATAAAAACGGGCCTTTTCCTCTTTGCTTTTCCCCCTTTGCAAAAAAAGCTGAAAAACTGTTAGCTGATCCTCAAAAAGGGGGGTTTTTCTCCTTGCAAAAAAAGCTGCAAAACTTTTAGCTGATCCTCAAAAAAACAGGGCTTTTAGAGGAGGAAAATCAGAAAAATATTTTTTTTCTTGTTTCCTCCTCTAAAAACGAGGTGCGCCCTATGGTCCGGTGCGCCTTATGGAGCAAAAAATATGGTAGTAAACAAACATAATGACATTTTTAGATATGACTACTTGAACATATGTGAATTGGCTTTTAAGTCAGCAATGCCACTGCCCAAGTTCACACATGTATACTCTGTGTGGTCATCTTTAAAAATATGACTACTACTAGAAGGCCAAAGAAAACTACATAGAAAACATAAAGTAAAAACTTTAAACAACAGGTACAACACAAGATCTTGCCTCTAGTTGCTGTTAGAGTACCCTTTGCCCTATATGTGACCAGCCCCAAAAGGGATGCCTGAATCAGAATTATCATTTCTCAAACAAAGATATGCCAAAGCACTGATCACAGAGTTCATTTGAAAATTAAGGCATCTTTATAAGAAATACGATAGCTTATTTAACCTTCAAAAGCTCTATTATTTTATAAAGCTGCATTAGTTGCCCGGTGTAAATATAACAACATCAGATAAAAGCAAGATGCATCAAAAGATTTAAGGCACTTGTTGTGTATTTAAAAGAATTATATCTTGTTTATAGTACAGTATAAAATGCACAACTGATTTATATAGCAGCTAGTCTATTGCAGGGGAAATCTCATTTCAATCATAAATGGCAGAATTTGATTTAAGAATTCATTCTTTAATGGGTCTGCAATGTTCAAATTTAAACTCACTCAATTCATCAGCAAAATATTCAATATGGGGCACAGGGAACTCATTTAGGCAAACAGTGACTTTTAATATAAATTTTCCAGGAGATTTCTTCATTGATTCAGCAGTTTAGTGCAAAATGATTTGTGCGATACATTCTCAGGGATCGATGCAGGCTGAGTCAATGGCTAATATAAAACCACCATCATACCAAGTACAGAGAACATATCAATGAACTTTGACTTCACACTGAACTGCTTTGAAGGAAGAGTACAGTCTGCTAAAGTGTGTAATTTTTTTTTTAAAAAAAACTTAAAATATTTTTGTTTGTGTTACGCTTGGAATTATGTTCAGGCGTTTCCAATCACTGAGGGCATCTGCAAGTGTTTGATTTGCCTGCTCAACAACGGATAGCCTTAAGGAAACTCATACAGGACTCTTGAGAGGATAAAATCAAATGAATAGTAGAGTTTACTTTGCATCGCTGAAAGTTGGGAAACCATCTCATCCTCTGTCGTCCCCTTCTCCTTGTGCCCTCCATCTTTCCCAACATCAGGGTCTTTTCCAGGGAGTCTTCTCTTCTCATGAGGTGGCCAAAGTACTGGAGCCTCAACTTCAGGATCTGTCCTTCTAGTGAGCACTCAGGGCTGATTTCTTTGAGAATGGATAGGTTTGATCTTCTTGCAGTCCATGGGACTCTCAAGAGTCTCCTCCAGCACCATAATTCAAAAGCATCAATTAGTATTTTATACTTAGAAGTAAAACATATTTTGCTCTTTTGGTTATGAAAGGCCTGCCTTCCAGGTGTTTGCAGACTGACTGGTTCCTCAGCGACAAATCCCAAAATTCTCCATATCAGGACAATCTCTTTATTAGGCCAATCAATATGTGACAATATAATGTGTAACCTTTTAATAGCCCCCATCAGCAAAAGGGATAGATTTATGCTTACATCTTAAAAGATAAAATACAGTGGTACCTTGGTTCTCAAACTTAATCCGTTCTGGAAGTTTGTTCCAAAACCAAGGCGTGCTTTCCCATAGAAAGTAAAGCAAAATGGATTAATCCATTCCAGACTTTTTAAAAACAACCCCTAAAACAGCAACTTAACATGAATTTTACTATCTAACGAGACCATTGATCCATAAAAAGAAAGCAATAATCAATGTACTGTACTATTGAATAAATAAGACAGTATTATAGATGATCAAAATTAAATTTTAATTTAATGACTGATAGTCACTGTTTGGATGGGGGGCTTTTATCCATTTCCGCAGTCACACAATCAATCAGTCAATCAATCAATCAATCAATCAATCAATCAATAGCTGAACTGAGTTCCACACAGTCACAAAAACAAATTAACCAAAAACGCCTCAAAAACAAAAATGCCAAATAAATTGCAAAAGTGCCAAACTTAGTCCGTTCCGAAAGTTTGTTTTCACTTCCAAAATGTTCAAAAACCAAGGCGCAGCTTCTGATTGGTGCAGGCGCCCTGGAAACAACAGCCAACAGCCGCATTGGAAGTTCGGCTTCTGAAAAACGTTTGAAAACCGGAACACTTACTTCTGGGTTTTCGGCGTTTGAGAACCAAGGCGTTTGAGAACCAAGGCGTTTGGGAACCAAGGCGTTTGAAAACCAAGGTACCACTGTATGATAAAGAAATTATAACCAACTAATTTTTTGTACTGTACACTGCTTACATAATTTTAAATTTTAAACAGTATAGCAGGCTGGGAGAAGAGAGGGATGCTCTTTTCCTCCTCCTCCTCCTGCTCCTCCTGCTCCTCCTCCTCCTCCTCCTCCTCCTCCTGCTCCTCCTCCTCCATATAGATTAGCTTGTCTTTTATTGTATTGTGAAAAGCGTTATTAAACTTTATTTTTTAAAAAGAAAGAATAGGACGTCCCTATTTTCAAGGAGATATCTCGGAGGGTATGGAATAGCAATATATACTTCATGATGGGGCTCATTCACACTTCTGCTTGTCCTGTGCTCTTTAGGCACAGGTCCGAGCAGTTTTGCCTTTGCCCTGCTCCTTTCCCCTGCAAAACCCACTCTATAGTGCTCAGTCGGAGCAACCATCAATCTGCAGAAAACCTGACTGAGGTTTGCTTTGATTCAGCCAGCAGTAAAAATTGGGTTTCCCCGGGGGAAAGGACCAGTGGAAGTGTGGATCCAGCATGAGGTAGAGAAATGTAACTGCGCTGTCTCAATAAAAAATTGAAAAAAAAAATGCTTTCTACTTCATTAAGTAGTAGAGCAAGAAATATATCTGTTTCCTTGTTCTTGCCTGGGTAATTTTGGGGAACTCATTTGAATAGCATTGATCATGCTTTGCTTGTGCCTCAGCCTGTTAATTAGATTTGCATCGCAATTCTATGCATGTTTACTTCAAAGTAAGTTCCATTATGTTCAATGAGACTTACTTCCATACCACTTTGCACAGAAGAAGAAGAAGAGTTTGGATTTGATATCCCGCTTTTCACTACCCGAAGGAGTCTCAAAGTGGCTAACATTCTCCTTTCCCTTCCTCCCCCACAAGAAACACTCTGTGAGGTGAGTGGGGCCGAGAGACTTCAGAGAAGCGTGACTAGCCCAAGGTCACCCAGCAGCTGCATGTGGAGGAGTGGAGACGCGAACCTGGTTCCCCAGATTACGAGTCTACCGCTCTTAACCACTACACCACACTGGCTTAAGACCTCTGCTCTAGCCACTAGCAAGGTCAAGAAGGAGCTCTCTCATCCATAAAAAGTAATGCACTGGGGCATTTGTGCAATATACATATACATACATACAAAGATGAAATCCAGAGTGAATGCTCAGTTGCCTTTGAGTACACCAGAACAGAGCAATTGTCTTGGGATTTCTGTCCACAAGTTCATTAAGCAAATGTCAAATAGCAGTTGTTTATTGTGGGAGCCTAGGAGAGTTTTATTTAGATCTGAAGCTGTAGATTGCTCTTTCGCTCCTCCCTCCTCTTCTATTTTCTGTACAGAGCCATGTTTAATCTCATTGCAAATGCATCCTCAGGGGGAGTTGAGCAAATGGACGCGGCGTGTGTGTATTTCACAAGCCTCACCCAGGAATTCAAAATGCATGCATGTAGCCTAACAAACTCACCCAAATTAGCTAGTGGCAGGGAGGGGAGATTGTGTGGTGAGGGGCTAAATACAACTTCTGTGTTTCCCCATAGCTAATTGACCCAACTATAGCTCAGCATCAAAAAAACTAAGGTCATGGCCACTGGTCCCCTCACCTCCTGGCAAATAGAAGGGGAAGAAATGGAGGCTGTTAAGTTGTGGGCGGGCACAGCAGACGACACAGTGATTTCCAAACAGCTCTTGTTTATTCTCAGGCTGGAACAGAAGTGAGTTGAAGGCCTCAGCAGCCTGCTTATATAGAACTCAGCTACAAAGCAACAGTAACAACTTTCCACAGTTAACCAATCCCTGAACGTCCCTTTACAATCCCTCTTTTGCATATGCTGACCTGAGTGAAAACTGCAGCAGAATGAACTATATACACACACCCCTAGTGGCCTAGGGTGAGAACTTCAATACATAACAGAGGCAGTGAGAGATTTTACTTTCTTGGGTTCCATGATCACTGCAGATGGTGACAGCAGTCACGAAATTAAAAGACGCCTGCTTCTTGGGAGAAAAGCGATGACAATCCTAGACATCATCTTAAAAAGCAGAGACATCACCTTGCCGACAAAGGTCCATATAGTTAAAGCTATGTTTTCCCAGTAGTGATGTATGGAAGTGAGAGCTGGACTATAAAGAAGGCTGATTGCCGAAGAATTGATGCTGTTGAATTATGGTGCTGGAGGAGACTCTTGAGAGTCCCATGGACTGCAAGAAGATCAAACCTATCCATTCTGAAGGAAATCAGCCCTGAGTGCTCACCGGAAGAACTGATCCTGAAGCTGAGGCTCCAATACTTTGGCCACCTCATGAGAAGCAAAGACTTCCTGGAAAAGACCCTGATATTGGGAAAGATTGGGGGCACAGGGGGAAGGGGATGACAGAGGATGAGATGGTTGGACAGTGTTCTCGAAGCTACTAATATGAGTTTGACCAACTGTGGGAGGCAGTGGAAGACAGGAGTGCCTGGCGTGCTCTGGTCCATGAGGTCATGAAGAGTCGAACATGACTAAACGACTAAACAACAACAATAGCTTATTTTACAGGGCCATGAATATGCATACCCTCCAACATTTCTCCAATGAAAGTAGGGACGTCTCATTCCATAATGATAATTTTCTATTTATTCCCCACACATCTTACTGGCTTGCCCAAGCCACTCTGGGCCACTTGCAACAAATATATAGAAGCATAAAAAATTTTTAAACATTAAAAAACTTCCCTATTCAGGATTGCCTTTAGATGGCTCAGAGGTTGGATAACTCCATACCCTCCAACATTTCTCCAATGAAAATAGGGACATCCTAAAGAAAAGTGGGACATTCTGGGATCAAATCAGAAACGAGCAGCTTTTCTAAATCAGGGATGTCCCTGGAAAACAGGGACGTCCCTTGGAGGGTTTGATCCTGGTTTCCATTCTTAGGTAGGGCTGCAATTTTTAACCTTGCTGTTTTCATCTCAATAAGACCTGAACAGCACTTATTTAGGAAAGCGTGCCATTACACATGTGCAGAGTGCCATTGTTTCCTCACTGAAATACAACAATTACCCTCTGAATAGCCATGTAAGAGGGCCCAAGAATGAATTTCAGACAAGATTTAATGCCATAACTCTCATCTAAAAAAATTAAACCAACCCAATGCCATAAGTTCTTCAATTGACACATCCATTGTAAAAAAAACAAACTATACACACAAAAATGTTTTAAATGCGAGGATAACTCACGTCCGTTTCATGCAGTCCCCACCCCATCAGCTTAACCTTTCATTATCCAAAACACCTTTTCTCCAAATTGGAAGAACAAAGTATTCCAACCAAAACTGATAGTGCCAGGACACACCAGAACACAACAGAACGCTCTTCCAGTTCTGAAAATGTGAAGAAATAATGTGAAGAAATTATTTTGGGGGAGATGTCCTGCCTGAATCACGAAAGAAGTTGGAGTTCTTATTGCCAAATAAATTGTAATGAATCCAAATAAGAACTCTGGCCAAAGTTTTAACAAAAAAACATGCGTTTACTCATAAGTAATTCCAAACGTATTATCAATTCTGTAAAGAATTACAGTCTTAAACAACAATAGTTTCATATGAAAGTTTTCTTTAAAGTCTTTTAGAGATGGCTGTCAGGGCTTCTCCAATGCGTGTCAGGTGTAAACCAGGGAGACCAGGACAGGGCCCCGTTTCGGCATGGATGCCTTCTTCAGCTTGTTTTTTATGGTAGAAGTATGTGAAAAATAAAAATGGTGTGTTTCTTTGATTCCTAAGAGGATATAGCGTCTTAGAAGTTTTGCTGTATTTTTCTCTGTTTTTTTCAGGCGTTTCCTGGCATCTATGATTCAGCTTCAAACACCACCATGCAGATCCCAATATACCGCAATCCAGTCCTTATTGATTTAGTTTCTAGACTGTTTACAGCTGAGCAAGTTGCATTGTTCAACTGAGGCACACCCTATCAACTTTCTCTCAAACAACGACGCAAAGAGTTGACGCACACATGACAAAAGGAACTATAGTATTTTATCCATTAGTTCTCACACCAGTGACATGCCTCGTTTCTGAGTAACAAGTGCTTTGTTCTCTCATTGAAACCAATAGGAGGCTAATAGTCAGAACTATAATAATAATATAACTATAATAATAATATAACAATAAATTTTTATTTATACCCCGCCCTTCCCAGCCAAAAACCGGGCTCAGGGCGGCTAACACTAATTAAAATCACAGCAAAAACATAAAAACAATCAATTTAAAATACAGATTAAAATACAAATTTAAAAATTCAAAATTAAAACTGCAGTCTAATTTTCAAATAGCCCACCAATAAAAGAATGAAGCATAACTATCAAACAGAAACCAACCCAAAGGCCAGGTGGAACAGCTCCATCTTGCAGGCCCTGCGGAAAGATGCCAAATTCCGCAGGGCCCTGGTCTCTTGTGATAGACTGTTTCACCAAGTCGGTGCCAATACCGAGAAAGCCCTGGCCCTAGTTGAGGCCAACCTAGCATCTTTGTTGGTTGGGACCTCCAAAATATTATTATTTGAAGACCTTAAGGTCCTACACGGGACATACCAGGAGAGGCGGTCCCTTAGGTACGAAGGTCCTAAGCCGCATAGGGCTTTAAAGGTCAAAACCAGCACCTTAAACCTGACCCTGTACTCCACCGGGAGCCAGTGCAGCTGGTAGAGCACTGGATGAATGTGGTCCCGTGGCAAAGACCCGGTAAGGAGCCTCGCCGCGGCATTCTGCACCCGCTGGAGTTTCTGGGTCAGCTTCAGGGGCAGCCCCGCGTAGAGCTAGACAAAATGTCTTACTTTTTCAAACAAACAAAATATCCCCACGGTAAATCAACGCATTTTAGAAAATATGTAACGTCCTCTGGCATCTTAAAATGTAATTTATTATGGCATGTGCATTTGTGGACTATATAGCCCACTTTTCATGTATTTCTAATCTTCGTTGGAAGCCGCCCAGAGTGGCTGGGGAAACCCAGCCAGATGGGCGGGGTACAAATAATAAATTTTTATTATTATTATTACTTCAGGGGCGTAGTGGGGAGGGGCTGTTGGGGCGATTGCCCCGGGTGCATTTTTCTGGGGTGGGGTGGGTGGGTCATTTTAGCCTCGCAAAGTGGCCACGGTAGGCCACCACCAGAAGTCCACTTGAAACTGAGGACATCTTGATAGGAAGACAGATTCACCACAGAAACCTGCAATTCCATCTACCCATTCCTCAGATTTCACCTGTATTCTGCTTTCTGAATATCCGAGACCTTTCTGGAGGGTTTTAGCATCCTCAGGAGAGGCTTTCAGGGGGAGAGGGAGTACAGTGGGGGGGGGAGCAAAAAACCCTCCTGGTTCAAGGGGATGTGTATATAAAAACATATATATGACTTATTACAAAGCATAAGAGACATCTACAGAATTACAGCGGTACAATATCGATGGCAGCGTTTGAATGACCCTTGTCGAAAATCTGTCTAAACGAACTGTTAAGAGACAAGCAAAAAGGTACAAATTGTGGTAAGAAAGCATTAGAAAGTACAGAAAGAGTAATAATGATAAGTACATTCATCACCAGAAAGGTTATCTGCATCGGGAAACGATAGGAAGTCTATTCTATGTTAGCAAAAAGACAGGAAAAAAGAGATTGCATAAGTTTAATTTAAATTTAATTTTTGTAAACATGTATAAGATTATTAGTACACAATTGTTTTCATCTTGGTATATTGTGTATGTTATCTACGAATTTCAATAAAGTATTTAAACTGGGGGGGAAAGACTTATCTCAAAGCTCTGTAACCATAATGAAAATTGTAAGGGTGTCTTGGTGTGGTTGGTATCCACTGAAAAGCATTTTGGTAATTGGCTCCATTTTTTTGCTTCACTACAGTGCGTTGAATTTCTTTCACGCACCAGAATTAGTTAAGACTGTGGAAAATAATGCACAGATTGTTCTGATTCCCCCCCCCCATACATGTAAAGGAATATACTTTCATTGAATGTGCGTCTTGTCACAATCTGAGCATCGTAGAAGAGTGCATGCACACAAAAGCTCATACCAAGAACAAACTTAGTTGGTCTCTAAGGTGCTACTGGAAGGAATCTTTTTTTTGTGATGTCAATAACGTAATTTTTATTGCACCTGTTGCATTTGTATTGCTGCAAAATTACATTATTACTACCAGTATTATCATTAATAATTATTGTTAACACATTGAAATATTACATTTGTATCGCTGTCATATGCTGTTATTAAATATCAATAAGCAAAATTATTGTTGACACATTGGGATTTTAACAACGTATTAATATGTCAGATAGAATTAATAACGAATGAATGAATTTAAAAAATATCATTTATGCATTTGATGTTTTAATTCAGGTTGTAAGCCGCTTTGAAGTCCCCCCCCCCCGGCCTTAAAAATATAAAGCGGTCAAACAAACTGCCATTATTTAGACATTGATTTCGCAAGTGGCTCCTTGCTTCTCCTAGACAATGTTTGCCCTGCTGCCGTAAAGCGCTCCTCAATTTTTTTATTTTTTTTATTGGTGTTGTTCTGGGTTGTTACTTAAAAATTAAACCATAGTTATTTTAGTATTTTTACATTAAAAAAATAAAATAAACGCGAGCACATCTGCCAAGCTTTCTTTCTGGCTACGAGTCTAACAACTGTTGAAGGGCAAAAAATAATCTATGTGAATCCCATTGCCACGGTCCACTGTCTTAAAACAAATGGCCCCCATTTGACCTTTAAATGGAAGGGTTTCCCTTTATATCATTAGAGGCAAAATGTGTGGACACGGCGTACAACAACAACAACAGCAGCAGCAGCAGCAACAGAAAAGGACCTGGGCAGCAGAGCTCGATTTGATTTGCGAGATTTTTATTCATTTTTATGGCTTTCCTCCCCTTTTTTCCTTCAAAGGAGGTAGAATAAAAAGTCAAACTGATGAAGAAAAATGGAATCTCAAACTGGCCTAGTTTTGTTCCACTGCTGGTTGGTTGGTCACCCTGAGGGAAATGATATGTGCGCAGGAAGGATGATGAATTGGGTTTGTTTAAAGCCATCATTACATTGTACTTTTTTATGGACCTCAGTATTTATAACACTTAAAGTTGATTGAGTAATGTGGGCTGCTTTGGTGTCCCTGCTGGTCAGCAGGGGTGACAGGCCTTGACAGCAAACATGAAGATATTACTGCTTCGACTGGTCCAGGATGTCAGCGTAATCTTAAGCAATCTGCTGCTTGCTCTTGTGTGTAATGCACTCTCGGAAAAACTTTCCGTCCGAGTATATATGTAAGTCGGTTTGTGCATGTTTCATTTTGTGCATGTCCTGTAGAGGATACTAACAGGTGCAGAAATTCCGCACACGTTCGACGCAGTTTCTTTAGCAAGTTGACTTTTAGCGGATCAGGTTTTGCTTTTCAGCTTGACGCACAATAAGAAAATAACCGGAGAAGCAATATTTAGGGAGGGCTAACCTTCTGACTGGAGACGCCGTCAGAGGTCTGTCACCTCTGTATTACCCCACGAAGTTAATTTGAACGGGGAAAAAAGAAATTGCACTTTCTCCAAGGCCAAACTATACATTGCATTAAGAAACAGCAGCAGATTTAAAAACCCGAGAGAATAAAGAAGTTCTATATATATTTCCACATACATTTGACCTGTGCAGCCCCTGTGGGCTACCACCGATGTGTGGGGAGCAAGGGGGGTAATCGTGGCAGGACCCACCCCACCTTATGCTCTTGCGGTTGGTCAGTTCAGCAATTCCAGGCATCAGTGAGTCACAATAAACAGGGCAGCAGAAGCAATGAGAAGAATATCTTCAGCACAGAATCATAGAGCTGGAAGGGACCCTTAGGATTTTCTAGTCCATGTAGGAATATGCAGTTTGCCCAATCAGGGATCGAACCTGCAACCTTGGCATTACCACAGACTTACTAATGGAATACGGACAACCAGGAATATGAGATATTAAGAACCATACAGGGATAGTGGGAAGTCAAGATATAAATCAGGGAATCAAGCAAGAAGTCAAAAAAGGAGATACTATAAATATAGAAGAGAAGGTGGTTACTAAAGAATTTGAAACCATCTTAATTATAGAAGTGTTCAAAACTCAAACACTTTCTTATATAGAGACATTTTCAAAACTCATTTGCTTCAGCCAGTGCTTTTTTTTCTTTAAAAAAAATGTTTAGGGGTACTCTCATTTTCCTACTCATATGGAAATACTGCCCCTCAACGAGGTCAAATTAAGATTCACAAAATGTTTAGGAGTATGTGTACCCCTGCGTCTCCCCCCCCCCCCAAGAAAAAAGCACTAGCTTCAGCCATACCAAGACAAGGAAAAGTTTGTGGTTAGAGTATATAGCAAAATGTGATTTTATTTATATTTATGCCCCTTATGGATCATCTGTGGTCATTTACTATATAGTTCTGACAAGCTCCACATAATGATGCGAAAGGATGAGGACGAAAGCCTGAGATCTGCAAAATTCCTTGGGTTTGACTTTACATGAAATTGTGTTTAGGGGAAACATACTTTTCCTGGAAGTCCATCAAGATATACGATAAGGTAATGTTAATAATGTCACTTCACAGTTTCTTGGGCATCAAATAAGACTACATCATCTGTGTCACCGCAGTGGCCTATCACAAAGGCTGGCACTGTGAATGAAATGGTATTTGCCTGTTTATGTGAAGAATGATGAAACTTTAAATGAATCGTTGACCTTTCTTGAATGACATGTGACCTGTAAGATATCTGAGCTGTAGATCATGAGCTGCTCCTGAAAATTGCTGTCTGCTGACCGAAAATAAACAATAAGATATCAAATATAGTTTGAAAAAATTGCCTTGGTTTAACACTGGGGGGGGGGGGGAAGTGAATTATTTTGACTCACCAGTCAGAACACATCAATTCATTTCAAATCACCCTTGATCTGGAGACTGGGACGACAACTCTGTTTTAAAGCTTCTTTACGTTTTAGCAATGGATGTTTTCTGGAATGCATGCTTTATTTAGGCAATATGCTATAATAAAATCTCTTAATGCAGGATAGTTAGAGTAAGACTGGTTCTAAAATATAGGAAAGGTTCTCGTGTTCTCTCTCTCTCTCTCTCTCTCTCTCTCTCTCTCTCTCTCTCTCTATATATATATATATATATATATAATATAGTGTGTGTGTGTGGTTTCTTTGACAATTCTCTGTTTGGACTGAAATGTCAGAAAAATTGGTATCGCTAGTACTCCAGTGAATTTTGTGCCGTCTTGAGTAGAGACTCATTACCGGTTCCTGAAAACAATCCTGAACAATAAGAAAAACCAGAACTAATACTACTCAAGTGTATGTATGTTTCAAATAGATACATTTCATCAATGCAACTCATTACTGCGTTGTCTGCTGCACCAGTAAAGTATGTAGATAGAAATGGGAATTTTTAATTAATTTCTTTTTTAAAAAAATTGCTATACTGTACATTGCTATAGAAGTAGGATCATTTGAATTCTTTCATTTCATCTTTTAACAGAGGGGAAAGGCTGCAAAATGGGGTCTAGGATGAGTTGCTTGTTTCTACTTTTACTTATGGCCTTTTATTACTTAAGGGTCTGGTGTAATAAATCTGTGGTTACGATGCATATTCCCTTACCAAACTGATGAGTCACTTTTGTCGTCCTTTCGATGTCTGGGAGAGGCTGGCTGGGCAGCGAAGGCAGAGGTTGTGTTGCTGACTTGGCTTCCCGACGTTGCGGCTCCCTGTCAGTTACCAAGACGTGGAGGTGTAACTCCCCACTGCCTTGCGCTATTGGTAATGGGGGTTACCAGTGCTTTGAAAGATGGATGTGGTTTTTTCATGTCGTTTTACTTGCTCTCAAGCTCTCTCAGTGTGGTGTAGCCAGTGTGGTGTAGTGGTTAAGAGCGGTAGACTTGTAATCTGGTGAACCGGGTTTGCGTTCCTGGTCCTCCACATGCAGCTGCTGGGTGACCTTGGGCTAGTCACACTTCTTTGAAGTCTCTCAGCCCCACTCACCTCACAGAGTGTTTGTTGTGGGGCAGGAAGGGAAAGGTGAATGTGAGCCGCTTTGAGACTCCTTCGGGTAGTGATAAAGCAGGATATCAAATCCAAACTCCTCCTCCTCTTCTTCTTCACTAGCCACCATTATCCCCCCACTGCCATGTTGACTTGCAGAAACACAGCAACAGAGGAGCTAGCAGCACCATCAATGGAAGTGTCCCCAAGGGAAGACCCAAATCTATGAAGCCGCGATCAAACCAGTGGCATAGCATGGGTTGTCTGCACCCAGGGCCATGCAGAAGGGGACAGAGGGGAACGGACAGAGTACGCATGCACATTCAACTGCCTAATGGTGTCTGCGTCACCCAGGAGACCACAGCTGCGGAGATAAGAGAAGAAGAGGTGTTCCATTGCCTGGAGAGGTCACTTCCTGTTTCGCATGGAGAAGCCGTTTTCAACGGAGCCCAGTGACGGAAGCGCACAGCTGTATCGAGGCTGCGCCGGGTGTTGAAATTTTGCGCCCCTAACAATTTTGCACCCAGGGCAACCACCCCTGTGCCTGCGCATGCTATGTCACTGAATCAGGGGTGGTTGTGGGCACAGGGGTGGTTGCCCTGGGTGCAAAATTGTTAGGGGTGCAAAATTTCAACACCTGGTGCAGCCTCAATACAACTGTGCGCTTCCGTCACTGGGCTCCATTGAAAATGGCTTCTCCATGCGAAACAGGAACTGACCTCTCCAGACAATGGAATCAACCTTCAGGTCCCATGTCTCCACTCCAGGGATAGCTCCCGGATGTGTTTTCCCCCCACTCCCCACATGGCAGAGAGGGAGAGCTACGCTCAGCTGATGTGCCAACAGCACTTGAGAAACCCCCTTCCTACACTGTATCCCCACAACCAGCACTGTAGCTGTAAAGGTAAAGGACCCCTGGACGGTTAAGTCCAGTCAAAGGCGATTACGGGGTTGCAACGCTCGTCTCGCTTTCAGGCCGAGGGAGTCGGCATTTGTCCACAGACAGTTTTCCGGGTCATGTGGCCAGCATGACTAAGCCACTTCTGGCGCAACAGGACACCGTGACGGAAGTCAGCGTGCACAGAAACGCCGTTTACCTTCCCACCGGTGAAATTAATGTCGCTTTTAATGACAATAGGCTGCAAACTCAAGAACTGCCGGTTCTAGAGAGATGGGAATTACACCCTCTGACACGAAGCAGCTCTATCCCTCAACCTGCCATTTTTGCTTCTGAGAAATACACCCCCGAGGCACTTAAATCATGCTGGCAGTTTTGAAAACGTTGCTTTTTGTGACCGACGGCATGGAAGGATAAAATGTTGGTTTTAACTACTAATAGTGTGCTGTGTCTACATCTGTGTTTGTCTTGTTCAGTTTCAAATTGTGTGCCACATCTCACTGGTGTGCCTGTCAAAACAATACGGAGAAACAGATTTTAGTATATTCGAGAGAAGCTTTCAAATGTTTGCGTGCAGGGGGCCAATTCTATACAACGGCTATATCATGCATTTAGAGGAAACCTCGCGAAACAGGGAGGCTGTAGATTAAAACAGAGCAAGTTACAAGGCCTGGTCTTTACATTACAAGTCATATAACGGGCAAAAAGAAAGATAACTGATAGGTAGTATTTTAAGGCATATTAACTCAATTACAAGTATATTTTTACAATTGTAGCTCCAGCATTTATCACACGGCATTTATTAGACCTCTGAGCTAGGTTATGTCAAATGAAACACTGTGAAACTGCAGCATTTCATTAAATTGCTGCTAGAGCAGAGCATTCAATCCTGATCCTCTTAAACCACACGATTTTATCAAAATCTCTGGAAATTGAAGCAATCACTAAAAGGTGTCAGGAAATTAAAATGTTCTGTCTCAGTGAAAGAGATACACTCCTTGTAACATATATCAGAGGTTTTCTTCTTTTTTTAAAAGACACATTACTATGCAGGGGAAAGTCATCAAATACAGAAGGCACGGGAGATTCCAGAATTACCTCGCCGCTGCCATTTTTCATGCTCATGGGGGAAACACAGAGGCTCTCTTGCCACTTGGTTTCTCTGCAAAACCTTGTGGAAATCTATTGCTGATAAATTATGTGCAGAAATAATATAATCAGGCATCAATATGGAATGTAGATCCCTATTTTTAAGCAAAGCTTTTTTGGGTTTAGCAGACAGTGCCCTGACATATTCATGTGATGGAAGCATAGTGTATGAGCTGGCTGCATGATGTATGAATAGAGTTCATGAACACCTGATTCTTCGTTTCTTGAGAGAAAGAAAAAGAGAGGGTGCAAATTAAGGTTTTGGCATTCATGCGGTGGCTTCATTTTGTATGTTATAGCAGGCTTCCTCAACCTCAGCCCTCCAGATGTTTTTGGCCTACAACTCCCATGATCCCTAGCTAGCAGGACAAGTGGTCAGGGATGATGGAAATTGTAGTCTCAAAACATCTGGAGGGCCCAGGTTGAGGAAGCCTGTGAACACACCACTTTTCCACCACATGAATGTCTTAACTGGGGCTCAGTTGTGCCAGTTTACAACGTTATCTGGATGTGGGAATAATCATGGATCAAGTGAGAAAAAACCATGCATATAGAGGCACTCGTAGCTAGATGTGTATTACCTCATTTGCAAATGCCAAGGTCAGCTATAACATGTCACTCTTGGATATATAATTTTGGAAATATTTTGTGGAAATTGGTGCTGGTTATAGTTGGGAATTGATGTAAATATAGGCAAAACACATGGTCTTCCAAATCCATTGGCTCCTCTTTTCCTCCAGTGCTCCAATTGTTCAATCCTCATTGAAATGGAGGAGTAATTCTAGAGTGATGCAACAAGCTTGACACCACTGAGAGTGGAAAAGAAAGAGACTTGGCGAATGTGGAGCTTCCTTGTTGACCCAGTGAGGAGTATTTATGAAGTGATCTCTGCTGGTGGTGTTTCCTGGGATTACTTTCTACTGACAGTGGGAACACAGTGGGACTTACTTGTGAGTAAATACGCTTAGTGTCACGGTCCAGGCTGTTAGCGAACAATGTCCCAAGCAAGGCACGTCAGGACCAGGGGCAAGATGGCAGGAACAAGAGTCCGAAGAGCAGGGGTCCGAGGGTCGAGAAGCAAGCGGTACGAAGTCACAGTCCGAGGGTCGAAGAACAAGAAGCACGAAGTCGCAGTCCGAGGGTCAAGAAACAAGAAACATGAAGTCACAGTCCAAGGGTCAAGGCACCAGAAGCACAAAGTCATGGTCAAGAAGCAAGGCGGCACGCAGCGAGGCAGGGAGTGCGTTGCTGTGGCAAAGAGCTGAGGGAAAAAGCTGGCCTTGTATCCCCTGCCGGCTCTTGCCACCAGGTGCAGGGAGTTACCAAGCAGCCTCACCTGTGCGGCCGTGCCCTGCCTCTCCAGAACAAGCCGAAGAGGGCCCCAGTCCTGCAAAGCCCTGCTGGTCCCAGGGCCTGGCTTCTGCATGCACTCCTGACACTTAGGCTTGTACTGCAAGGCCCCAGCTAAGGACATGAAGAGGGACAGCTGGACTCCCAGGAGGCTAATAATAATAATAATAATAATAATAATAATTTATTTGTACCCCGCCCTTCTGGCTGGAATTTCAATTAATTACGTGAATATTCTGGAAAATAAATGTTCTTTGAAGAATGTGAATTAATTACTGCATTTATATTCCAATTTTCTCCCCAGTGCTATTTTTCTAGAAAACCACGAACGCTTCTCTTGTTCTCTTATAATGGCAACTGCACCCACCTGAAAAAAATGCTAGTGCATTTATTTAAGAAAACAGCAACCACAAAACCATATCCTTTTGATAAAGAAACATAATGGTATGCCAAAGAATACCAGAGGAAATTCTAAAACATTTCAAGCAATGTTATAAATCAAAGAACCCCAAATAAAACAACAGAGAGGGGATTTTATCTGGAATTAAAATTCTGAAATTAACTGTTTGAGATCAACAAAAATTACTGAAAAAGAGGTGCAGAAACAATTTGTAACTTCAAAGAAAATAAGGCTCTAGGTGCTGGTGTTTTAACAGAAAATTATTATAAAATATTTGGGGAGATCTTAACTCAACTAAACAATTAATGATATATTAAATACCATCAAGATACCACAACCATGGAAAGAATCAAGTGGGGAAAGATCTAAAATTAGTAATTTTTATAAACCCATTTCTCTCCCAAATGTTGACTATAAAAATTTCACAAGTATCATAAATATTAAATATAAATATATAAATTGTGGTCAGGCTTGGTTTTTTTTTTTTTTGAAAGATAGAAAAATGAAAGAAATAAAACATTTCTGGGTGCTAAGGTCCTTGGGTGTTGGAGGAGACTCTTGAGAGTCCCATGGACTGCAAGAAGATCAAACCTATCCATTCTTAAGGAAATCAGGCCTGAGTGCTCACTGGAAGGACAGATCCTGAAGCTGAGGCTCCAATACTTTGGCCACCTCATGAGAAGAGAAGACTCCCTGGAAAAGACCCTAATGTTGGGAAATATTGAGGACACAGGGAGAAGGGGATGACAGAGGACAAGATGGTTGGACAGTGTTCTTGAAGCGACTAGCATGAGTTTGTCCAAACTGTGGGAGGCAGTGGAGGACAGGAGTGCCTGGCATGCTCTGGTCCATGGGGTCACGAAGAGTCGGACACAACTAAACGACTAAACAACAACAACAACAACAAGGTCCTTGGGTGAGCATCTTCTCTCTGTCCCATCAACATCAGAAGCGTGGCCTTTTATGTGGCTGCTCCCATATTATGTGATTACCTTCTAAGGGAGGGTAGATTGGCTCCTCTTTTTTGGGATATCCTTCCACTAGCAGGCTAAGCCCTTCCTTTTAATAAAACCAACATGCAGATGATGCTAAATACTGGGCTTCAGTCAGGGCAAACTGTTTTTAATTGCTGGTTTAAAATGTAATTATTGTTTTTATCTGATTTGATTTTTATTTTGTTTTTTGCATTTTAGAAAGTTGTTTTTAAATGCTGCAAGCTGTCTTGAATCCCAAACTGAGAGAGAAAAGCAGAATATAAATTGACTAACTAACTAAATAACTGACAAAAGTGACACTTTCTCCATCTTATCTACCTCAGGGTATTATTTTGAGACTGAAATGCTACTTTTGGTGCCTTTGAAGAAGTGCTGGATGCAAAAGTAATACATTTATCTCAGAATTTATGTTTAGGATAAGTGGTCTGTCTAAATCAATATCCTTCCCTCCAGCTGTGGAAGACTTTGGTGAAGCTGCTCCGTTAGAAATGTCTCAATTTTAGGTTCATCAGATATTAGGTTCGCTGAGTAGAAGGGAGCAAGGATAGGCAATTTTCATTTTCTCTCACTTTCTCATTTTCCATTCTTAAGTTCAGTTCTCCACATGTCTACCTCGGTTTGCAATTTTTTTTTTAAAAGAAGTTCTCGTGAATATCTGTCAACATTTTAATGTGAATTTCCTCCATTACACACAGCTTCATATGCATTTTCCTCTAACCTACACATTTGATATAATTAGGTATGCTACTTTCACTAATGTTGTTGTTGTTGTTGTTCAGTCGTTCAGTCGTGTCCGACTCTTCGTGACCCCATGGACCAGAGCACGCCAGGCACGCCTATCCTTCACTGCCTCTCGCAGTTTGGCCAAACTCATGTTAGTAGTTTGGAGAACACTGTCCAACCATCTCATCCTCTGTCGTCCCCTTCTCCTTGTGCCCTCCATCAGAGCCGTCTCATCCATAGAAGCCGGTGGCGAGGCGCGCCAGGGCGCGGGGCGCCCCAGGGGCGCCCCCGCGAGCCCGCCGGCATACCGGGCTCCCCCTCCCCAACCCGCCCCCGCCCCCACGGGCAGGCGGGCACTCGCGCGCCGGCGGGCGGGCTGTAAGCCGGCCGCCCTCGCCTCCCAGAGCCCCAGCTGGAGCGCTGGAGCGGCGCGGGGCTTTGCGCGACCTTCCAGCACTCCAGCTGGGGCTCTGGGAGGCGAGGGCGGCCGGCTTGCAGCCCGCCCGCCCGCCGGTGCGCGAGCGCCCATCCGCCCGCCCCTCATCATCCGCCCGCCGGCGCGCGAGCGCCTGCTCCAACGCCACGCCCCTCATCCCCCGCTCGCCCACCCCCCCTCCCGAGGGGCGGCCAGCGCGGGAGGGAGGCGGGCGGAGAGGCGGCTGGCTGGGGGCGCCGAGGGATCGCTGCGCCAGGGCGGCTGATCCCTCTAAGACGGGCCTGCCTCCATCTTTCCCAACATCAGGGTCTTTTCTAGGGAGTCTTCTCTTCTCATGAGGTGGCCAAAGTACTGGAGCCTCAACTTCAGGATCTGTCCTTCTAGTGAGTACTCAGGGCTGATTACTTTGAGAATGGATAGGTTTGATCTTCTTGCAGTCCATGGGACTCTCAAGAGTCTCCTCCAGCACCATAATTCAAAAGTATCAATTCTATGGCGATCAGCCTTCTTTATGGTCCAGCTCTCACTTCCGTACATTACTACTGGGAAAACCATAGCTTTAACTATACGGACCTTTGTTGGCAAGGTGATGTCTTTGCTTTTTAAGATGCTGTCTAGGTTTGTCATTGCTTTTCTCCCAAGAAGCAGGCGTCTTCTAATTTCGTGACTGCTGTCACCATCTGCAGTGATCATGGAACCCAAGAAAGTGAAATCTCTCACTGCCTCCATTTCTTCCCCTTCTATTTGCCAGGAGGTGATGGGACCAGTGGCCATGATCTTAGTTTTTTTGATGTTGAGCTTCAGACCATATTTTGCACTCTCTTCTTTCACCCTCATTAAAAGGTTCTTTAATTCTTCCTCACTTTCTGCCTTCAAGGTAGTATCATCAGCATATTTGAGGTTGTTGATATTTTTTCCGGCAATCTTAATTCCGGTTTGGGATTCATCCAGTCCAGCCTTTCGCATGATGAATTCTGCATATAAGTTAAATAAGCAGGGAGACAATATACAGCCTTGTCGTACTAATATATGCATTTATATACACAATTCAGTTTAGGCATTTTTGTACATGTTACTTGGCATTGCAAATTTCAGGGAAGTGCACATTTTGGGGGGAAATGACTGTGTTTTGAATTGTTTATTGTTTCAGAAAGTGCAAAGGAGGTTAATTTAAATGCGAAGCAAAGCAAATTTCTCTCCCCTCTCCCAGCCAGGGGATAGGGGCAAAAAAGAAGAGGAGGAATTTCAGAACAGATGGATAGACAGTAATATTAGCTACACAAGTACGACTTGGGGCCATTTGTTAACCTATCAATCCAACATATGGGAACATTTCTGTTTGATTCTTATGCTTCATTCTTATATTGGTGGGCTATTTGAAAATGAGACTGCAGTTTTAATTTTGAATTTGTATTTTAATCTGTATTTTAAATTGATTGTTTTTATGTTTTTGCTGTGATTTTAATTAGTGTTAGCCAGTTTTTGAATGGAAAGGGTGGGGTATAAATAAAATTATTATTATTATTATTATTATTATTATTATTATTATTATTATTATTTTAGGCCGAACCAATAATTTCTTTTGAAAAAGAAACAGGTTAGCTAAGTGTACAACCTACTGAGATTTTGTCCTGCCCAAACCCCATGAAGTTCTTCTTTATTAAAACAAAAACCTCTCTGAAAGGAATACCATTAGAACTCGAATCATTCGCCACCACCAATGGACACCACATAATTATTATTATTCTGATTTTAATTCCAATTAACTGGCACGGTGGTGTTCCTTTACACTTTGACTCATGTCACAGCAGAAAGCCTTGCCTCGTGCCCGGGTCTCATTGATTTAATTACTCCAGCCCGAATGAATGTAGTCAAACCTAGAACAGCTACTTAAAATGTAATTCAGTCCACTGATGCATAAAAATACCGCACTGATAACAGTAACTGAGAAGAACCTCTTGAGAAATAAGCCTCTGCTCATACAGTGTGAATGAGGAAGGCTGGGATAGCCAGGCAATTTGGAAGAACAGAGAGAGCCCTTATTAAATCTTCCTGCAGAGGGAGCCTGGTAATAGGCTTTGATTAAAAAAAATGACACTCTTATGAATTTGTATATGTAGATGTATTGAAACAGAAAAAAACATTGCGCGGTCAGGCGAAGTCCCCCCGTACCCCGGGGCAGCCACCGGGGGAAATAAAGACTCATGACAACGTTCTATGGGATTAAATTGGCCACAACTTTATTAATATTTCAGATGTAGGAAGACCTTGGCTCAGGCATTGGGCGTTTATCCTTCCCAGCCCCCCAGCCGGGGTTCTGGGTACCATCAGTGTTATCCAGCATGATTGGGAAGTGGGCTAGTCTGGAGAACATATGTTCAAGCAGATAGCCCACCCCCCTATGTTCGCCGCCGCTGGAAGGGGAGGGCAGTGACGACCCTGGGCGTTTGGTCAATGCCTCCCCTTGAGACCCCTTTAACGGGAACCCTGTTATCGCCGCCACAATGGGGGCGGGGGGGCCACCGCCCCCACGCCCCCCAATCCTGTAAATGACTAAAGGATTCCGCCCAAGGCCTGCAACCGCCAAAGTTGTGACGAATTGCTACGGGAAAGGCGAAACCTGCCAATGCAGGGAAATTCCTTTCCGGCCCTTCAACAGCGACCTTGTCATAGCAGCGCCTGCGTGGCTGTGTGGCTGTGGAAAAAAGGGGTGGTTAAACCTGCAAAGTAAGCATCAATTGAGGGAGTGGAGGGTGGGGAAGCTCTGAATCCGACGGCCGCTTCCCAGGTATGACCCGAGTTCTATTGTGTGTATTGCCTAATCTCTCCCTCTACCTGGCCAATCCCACAGGCAACACCTCCCCAGCCAGGATTGGGCGGCTGCTAGTGTAGGTGGAGTCCACAAGTATCCCAACCTGGGAAGGTGAAGCCAGACCAACTGCCAGGAGCTGCCCCCGTGATTCAAAGGGGCCCCCTCGCAACCTCGCAACATGCGCACCCCGTTTGATGTGGGGGGAACGCTCATTGTCCCCTCGCTAATTGTTTCCCCATCCAACCCCAAAAGGCCACATTCCTGTTAATCCCTTTTTTTCCTCAGACCAAGTGTGGATGTGTGGAAAAGTCCCGTGGAAAGACAAAGTTGCAGTGTGTTTTGTCTTCTTTATAACATTAAATTTACAGCACGTGTCACCTTGAAAGAGAATGTACAAAAAACGATGCATAGATGGTATTTAGCACCGGTTAAGTTGGCAAAAAATATATAGGATGAATGACAAACTATGTTGGAAATGTAGGAAGAAGGAAGGTGAATTTTATCATATGTGGTGGACATGCGAGAAAACAAAATCATTTTGGGAACTGATTTATAATGAGTTGAAAAAGATGTTTAAGTATACCTTCCCCCAAAAGCCGGAAGCTATTTTGCTAGGCTTGATGGGTGAAGAAATTGCCAAAAAAGACCAAAGATAGTTTATGTATGCAACAACCGCGGCGAGCATACTTCTGGCCCAAAGGTGGAAATTACAGGAAATACCAACAATTGAGGAGTGGCAGACGAAGATGATGGAATATGTGGAACTTGCAAAACTGACTAGCAGGATCCGAAACCAGGATGAATCAAAATTCCAAAAGGATTGGAGTAAATTTATTGATTATATAAGATCTAACTGTGGAAGTTTGAAGACGCTAGCGGGATTGGAATGACCCTATGACATTGTTGGAAGGATTAAAGTAAGAAACTGCGCGATTAGATTGGACTAGAAAACCTGCTGACGTGAGGAAGGGAAGTTGAAGCTCGGCAGAACGAGGATTTTTATGTGTTTGTATGCTCATGATCGCCGAAGAATTGATGCTTTTGAATTATGGTGCTGGAGGAGACTCTTGAGAGTCCCATGGACTGCAAGAAGATCAAACCTATCCATTCTTAAAGAAATCAGCCCTGAGTGCTCACTAGAAGGACAGATCCTGAAGTTGAGGCTCCAGTACTTTGGCCTCCTCATGAGAAGAGAAGACTCCCTAGAAAAGACCCTGATGTTGGGAAAGATGGAGGGCACAAGGAGAAGGGGACGACAGAGGATGAGATGGTTGGACAGTGTTTTCGAAACTACTAACAAGAGTTTGGCCAAACTGCGAGAGGAAGTGAAGGATAGGTGTGCCTGGCGTGCTCTGGTCCATGGGGTCACGAAGAGTCGGACACGACTGAACAACTGAACAACAACAACAACATGCTTATGATTTGTTTAATTGGAAAATATAATAAAAATTATTTGAAGATGATAACGTTTGCGCTAATCTCCACAAATGGGCTTTAGGACTGGAAGGCAAGCATGAAGAGCAGGATTATAACCCATAATGCACTTCGAAAGCCAAATCTACATTTTTATAGCTATAGCACCAGATAGGGCTTTTTTCCAGCTGGAACTCGCTGGGACTCAACCTCTCAGTCTGGGCGCCATTGCCGTTATAAGAGAACAAGGTGAGTTTCATGGTGAGTTTTGGCACCTCTTTTCCTAGAAAAATAGCACAAGATATACGTAAATCACTGACATAATTCCCGTGCTTGTATATGCCTTCTTTCCATAACCAACCACATCCTTGGAATGCCATTTGCTGCCAGGAAACTGTGCATTGTGATAGCGATAGGAAACAGCTATGCTAAAAGTAGTTCATTTTTCATGATGATGATGATGATGATATACATTTATTATTTATACCCTGCCCATCTGGCTAGGTTTCCCCAGCCGCTCTGGGCGGCTCCCAACAGAATATTAAAAACACGATAAAACATCAAACATTAAAAACGTCCCTAAACAGGGCTGCCTTCAGATGTCTTCTAAAAGTCAGTTGTTTATTTCCTTGACATCTGACGGGAGGGCGTTCCACAGGGCAGGCGCCACCACCAAGAAGGCCCTCTGTCTGGTTCCCTGTAACCTCACTTCTCACCATAGCTATCAACTTTCCCCCTTTTTAAGGGAAATTCCCTTATTCTGAATAGGATTCCTCGCAAGAAAAGGGAAAAGCTGACAGCTATAGTTCTCACAGTGAGGGAACCACCAGAAGGCCCTTGGAGTAGGACCTCAGTGTCCAGGCTGAATGATGGGGGTGGAGACGCTCCTTCAGGTATACTGGGCCGAGGCCGTTTAGGGCTTTCAAGGTCAGCACCAACACTTCAAATTGTGCTTGCAAATGTACTGGGAGCCAATGTAGGTCTTTCGGGACTGGTGTTACATGGTCTCAGCGGAAGCAATTTCTGAAAAGAAATTCAAACTAAACTATTAATCTACCTTTTTGGTAGCTTACTATTGTAGCTTTACTATAATTACATAATCATTTTTAATTACATAACCATTCTTCTGGTATGCTACATTTATCTACTCTCTCATAGCCTCCCCACCATTTTTTTTTGTAAAATAAACAACACTTCAGGGTTGTTGGGGTTGTTGTTTTGTTAAAGATATACTTTCATGTTTAAGTGCAATGTTTAAGAGAAAACTTTGTTGTTGTTGTTGTTCAGTCGTGTCCGACTCTTCGTGACCCCATGGACCAGAGCACGGCAGGCACGCCTATTCTTCACTGCCTCTCGCAGTTTGGCCAAACTCATGTTAGTAGCTTCGAGAACACTGTCCAACCATCTCATCCTCTGTCGTCCCCTTCTCCTTGTGCCCTCCATCTTTCCCAACATCAGGGTCTTTTCTAGGGAGTCTTTTATTCTCATGAGGTGGCCAAAGTACTGGAGCCTCAACTTCAGGATCTGTCCTTCTAGTGAGCACTCAGGACTGATTTCTTTGAGAATGGATAGGTTTGATCTTCTTGCAGTCCATGGGACTCTCAAGAGTCTCCCCCAGCACCATAATTCAAAAGCATCAATTCTTTGGCTACAAAGTAATTTTAAGATTGTAGATGGTGTGCATTCTTGTGTTTTCATATTGCAAACCACCCTGTGATCTTTGAATAAATTTAACAACAAACAAACAAACAAACAAAGATGGCGACCCTGGCAAGAATAAACAGAACTTATTCATGTATATGCTGGAAATGTCAGAAGGGGAGAGGGGATTTATTATTCTGCAAAGTGGCAAAGTCAGTTAACAAAAAGATAAAAGGTTAAGGTTATGAAGTTTCATTAGACCCAGGAGTGTAAGGAATCGAGTTTCCAAATGGTAACAACAGCAGAATTCTTATATGCTAAGGGATGGAGACTACAAAGAATCCAGTTGTGAGGGTTGTTTGTTTGTTATTGCTTTTTGTTTTGTTTTGTTTTGGAGGGTGGATTATTATTTTTTTGAAGGTAAAAAACAGGTTTTATTGAAATTTCATTAAGATAATACAAATAATAACACAAACACAAACAGTCTAAACAATTACAAAAAACAACTACACAATCACACCATTACACACAATTACACAATCAAGTAAGAATAAAACTCAAAAAAACAAAAACAAAAAAGAAAAAAGAAAGAAAACAGAAAAAGTTAAAATAAAATGACTTCCTAAAGTTCTGCTTTGTGTCTCTTACCAAAGCTCCTGTCTATGCCTTATTTAATAAATCAAATTTATTGCAAAATATCTTTATATACTTATCCATCGTTATCCATAATTACCTTTTCCCTGTATGTCAGTCACTCCAAGCAGATCACCAATTTTGTTTCTACTCCCTCTTTCTCAAATTTTCCTCCACATATTTCCATTCTCCTATAACTTTTTGCTTCGAAATATTCCTAATTGCTGCTGTCATTTTTGCCAGGTTCATGAATTCTACTAATTTTAGATGCCACTCCTGTATCGTTGGAACCTCTTCCCCTTTCCAATATTGGGCTATTAACATTCTAGCAGCTGCACACGAATACAGGAAAACATTTCTTCTATCTTCCTGTATTTCCTCCTGTACCAAACTCATTAACAGTGCCTCCAGTGTTTTTTTAAAAGTGATTTTAAACATTTTTTTTCATTTTTTCATATATCATATTCCAATATTTTTAAATTTTGACACAGGTCCACTAACAGTGAAAGCAATTACCAACTTTCTCCTGGCACTTCCAGGAGTGTTTTGGAGGGTGGATTAGGCTGTATGCCCGAACCCCTTCTAATTCCTGGCTCTAGCAAGGACGCAGTGTGTCTAATGGAGGTTTCAATTACTGCAATTCTTGGTGAGTCAATGGCCCCCTAAGTGTGGGTCATTAGGGTCTCTAGAGCACTAGAAGCTAGAAGCAGGCTCCAATCTGAAGCCTGTGAGAGGGAAACATGGCTGATTTCTGTGGGGTCCAATGCTTTGGCTATGGGAGAAGCAAAACCTCCTTGGGTGCTAATGTTGTGAGCCCCTCCATCGTTGGGTCAGGTTGTAAATAAACCATTGATCGCCGAGACACCTCGTTCTGAAGGAGACTGGATCCTGGGTAAGTGCCTAGACCCCTGGAATCTCACATCGCTCAGAGATTATGGTGCCATGCAACAATACCAATGGTGATACTCCCAAACACACGCTGGATATTTGGGGGCTGGCAGGCCGGGTAGTATTAATAATTTTACTCTTTGTACCCTGTCGGGGTAGCCGATGCCTTTTGGGCACCAGCTATGGGCCAGCCTGCGGATGGGACGGCCGATAATTCTGGAGCCCTGCTGCCACCGCGCCGTGAAAAAAGGGTCCGCTGGCTGGAATCTGAAGGTTGAGCTTGTGAGTTCGGATGATGGATGCCTCGTGAGTCTTCTGCGAGCGTCTGTGAGTTCCAAAATGGTCCAGAAAATAAGAACTAAACTAAAAGGTGGCCAAAAACTAACGGCCAAATAAAAGGTTTTAAAGTAAAAATGAAAATGAAATAAAGACAATGGAGACTGCAGTCTGAAGAAGCCTACCGCTACCCTGCGTGGTTGGTTTCAGTTTCTCTTTCTATCTGTGCTTGCCACGCAATGATGTTCTTACTCGGCTTGCCTCACGCTTTCTCCACACCACAAACAGGAAGCGGCCACTATTTATTAGAAGATCAACCAATGTCATAACAAGCATAACAACCAATTACAGACCTGTTACCGGGCTAAGTTTAGGCGGGAAGAAGATTAACGACCGTTACCTTATTTAAAGTTGGAGCCTTTTTTACCCGCGGAGGGATCCATGCAGTGAACTGCCTGTCGGATCCCCTTTCTTACCCTTCCTTCCAAGGCGGAAGGATATTGTCAAGTAAACATAAACAAGCATAAATAAACATAAATAACCACAAATGCACCTGGTTAATTAGGGCACTTACAAAACATATTCCCACAGTACCCTACCCATTGGACTCGGTTGCCACCAAGGAGGAGGCTTGGTGGTGATTCTGTTTATCTTGCACCTGCCTTTGTACAGATCTCACTGGAGGAATGAAGGGCTCCTTTGGTCATCCCTGTTTCATCTAAAGGCCTGAAGCGCACCAGAGATTGTCCATCTCTCTGCCACAAGTCATCTCCAGTTTGCTTATGTTCTACGTATAGCAGGGCAGGGCAGCCCAAGTGGAAATCCATTTCCTTTCTCATCCTGGGTTGATCATCGAAGGTACACAAATATACAAATGATCTAATTATCACCACAACAGCTACTCACTTTGGGTTTTAGTAAAGTAAACAGTCTAATTTGTCAGCACCTAAATGATATTGAGTGTCAGAACAACTTGGCCACAATAAGGAAATTTTGCCCATGGTATGACTATTTTCCACCTTCCCATTTCGACTCTCTGTTGTTGTTTTTTTAATAAGAATTTATTGACGTTTTTTCTTATAACAACATATACCCACACCCACACCTACATTTATACAAATACAAAACAAATACACTCATAAAACAAATACAAACATTGCCAAGTTTTCTTATTTAAATCTTTCCTAAAAAAAAAAAAAAATCTATTTCTAAATCTTGACCATTGACTTCCCCTGCCTTTTCACCTTCGGTTTTATATCCTTGATCTATTTTTTAACCACTTCTTCTAAAAGTTAAACACAGTTATATATATAAAATACAGCAATCATCTTACTCAACTTAGTCTATATTTCATCTTATACTAGTTTTACTAATAATACATCATCATAATAATACATCATCATAAATCTTCATGAATTATTCTTATCAAATTCTATACTTACTCCTTATCCTTTAACCTGCTGCTAGTAACATAAAACTTCAAATATCTCCTTTCTTATTTAAAAACAAAAAAGCTAAATAGAACTAACGGTCTTCACCCTCCGATTTCAGAATACCATAACAAACCATTTTAAATTTTTACTTAATACTTCACCCCACTCCCCCTCTGTCCATTGTCTTTCTCCTAGTGACCCCAGAGCCAGATTCCCAATTACCGTCTTTTCCCAAATAACCACAGATCCAGGCACAGTTCAGAACACTCCTTGCAACGAGCTTCAGGGTATCCAACTCATCTTCTTTCGGCTGCTCCGTTTCTTTAAACCATTCTTCTTCTTCTTGTTGTAAATATCTTAATTCTTTGTCCCTTGCCCCCGAGCTCACACCTCGGGGTCTGGATATAACAAATCTTATCATCGTCTTGGGGCTGCCACCCCCAAAAAACAAATCCTTTTCCCGGAGTCGCCCTGTCATTTCTCTCCATCCTTCAAGCAACCCTCTCAGCTCCTTGCCGAGGTTTCCTTCCAAAGTGTCAAAAATTTTAAAAGCCTCCTCTGTGGGTAGTAAATTTCTTTTCAAATCCCCACACAAGACTTTCACTTTCCGATAAAGAAGTTCCAGTCTCAGCTCCGTTAATCCAGAGTTCAAAACAAGTTTGAAGACAAAGTTCAACATAGTGGAAGAGGGGGAGGGAGTGAGTGTCAAATTGCAGTTCCTGTCTCTATGTTCTTCCTTTTGTGAGAGTTGTTTTTCACCTCGGTTTAAACTTTTCATCGCCATTTTTCTTGAAGCCAGAGTGCAAAGACCGACACTTCAAACGGAGATATCTTTCACAAATTTACTCCCCAAAGGGAAATTGTAACAGTCTCACTCATCAAAGTTCAGATACTTTATAACCAGTTCTGTAGCAGCAGTCACTCAAACTGGTTAGCTTCTTTCATCCGAAGGGAGGGAGGCAGGCTGCCTTTCTCTTTCCCCCGGGTCGTCTAAAAAGCATAATAACTAGTCCAATCAAGTACTCACAACCACCGGGTTCTTCAAATCCATGCATCACAGGTAGAACTTCAACGCTCATTTCGGGATTTGTCGCCGCATTTACATCCCGGTTGGGGCATGTCCCCTATAGCCCGGCTCCGTAGTCCCTTCACCCCCACTCCCCCTTTACAGGGGAAGCGAGGGAAGGGTTCGGAGCCACAACGGGCACAGCCGGGGAGCCCAGGGTGCGGGACGCTCTTCCCGCACCCCATCGGAGCCCCGCTTTGCGGTAGCGGGGCTCCAACCCCCGGGATGGACTGGGCGCTTCGCAACTGAAGCAGCCCACGACCACCCGGAATGGCGTCGCCGCCGGAAGTCCCCCATTTCGACTCTCTGGCACCCTATCTGCATAACCTAGCAATTTCAAAACACAGACGCGCTTTTACTCTCGCAAGATGGAATGTATTGCCCTCGGCTGTATTTGAGGGAAGATTCCAACAGATTCCACACGAAAAACGCTTATGTCCCTGTGGAGAAGGCAGTCCCGAATCGGTGGCACATGCCCTTCTGGCTGGCACTCTTTATAAAGACCCAAGGAACAAGATTATCACCCCTCTTTTATTGTCCATTCCGGATCACCCAACCACTGCCACAGTGTCCTTTCTCTTGGCAGATCAAGATGAGCAGGTGACAGGCAAAGGTTGCAAGGTTTATGGCTGGGACAATCAGAATAAGGTCCACCATTTGACTATTGATTCAAAACCCCAAAATGTATTTTATATAATTGACTCTTTATTTCTATTCTTTGTATGTTGTATTGTTGTTTTATTGGTGTGGCCAATGGCTGACACAAATAAAGATTCATTCATTCATTCATTCATTCATTCATTCATTCAAATGATCTAAGGAAAGGTATCCTATAGAAAGAC